>NW_028296471.1:0-105000 GCF_964197995.2 Scardinius erythrophthalmus | reverse complement strand
TGTCTTATATCATTGGAAAGCTGGACGCCTGACGAACAAAACGTATATCTCCGATTTTATTTCCGCCATGATAGATTTTCCGCCATTTTGAATTTTGTCAAAAATCTACTTTTGCGAACTAGTCCCTGGTTTTTTGCCCGATCGGAACCAAACCAGTGCAGAATTGTTCTCTGGAGTCTGAATATCAATAATTATCAAAAAAAAGTTGAAATTTCGATTCACGGTCGCTAGGGGGTGCAAAATTAACGTTGTGGGAGGAGCCTATTTTACTAAAATGGCTATAACTCCAGAAGTAAAAGAGGTATTTTCACCAAACTTGGTACACATGTGTAAGAGGTCAATCTGAGGTCACGGTAAAAAAATCGCGGAGATTGGCCACATGGTGGCGCTATAACATGAAAAAAACATAAAACAGGCTATAACCACCTGACCGTTAGTCCGATTGACTTGAAAATTGGTATGCAGTGTCTTGGTCCAAGGTGCCATGTATGTCTATGAGGACATTGGCGTATCTCAAAAAACATGGCCGCCATCGGCCAATGAAGTTTTAGCACCGATTAGACAAGGTTAACGGAGGCCGATCGGAACGAAACTCGATGGGCATGTTCGTCTTATGGCCCTAGAGGTCTGTAAGAATTTTGAAACAAATCGGCCACTAGTTGGCGCTAACGAGTTTTATGGCTCTGTAATCACGTGGTGTTACACTCATCCACACAATATGCATATCATTTGATAGATCTGCTCATGCTGAACAACTTTGCCTCAAGAACCATTGCTGTCAATCAAACCGTTCATTAAATATTCACGAATATGTCTAAAACCTACTTTTGCGAACTAGTCCTAGGTTTTTCACCCGATCGGAACCAGACCAGTCTAGGACAATTCTCTGGACTCTCTAGATCAATAATTATCAAAAAAAAGTTGAACTTTTGCATTTGGATGGCTGTAATAGGGTCATTTATAAAATGGGCGTGGCAAAATACAGTCAAAAGCCTATAAATCATAAATGAAAATGCAGAACTTCACAAAAATTGGTCAGCGTATGTGACATAACATCTTTAACAAGCATGCAAAATTTTATGGAGATCGGACGATAGGTGGCGCTGTAACTGTTAAAAAGCTTTAAAACCATATATTTCCTATGGTAAACTGCCTGTATTGGCTGTAAATGGTCTTTTCCATCTCTGATCATATAATTTTCATATCATAATGTTCAAAACTAGTGCAATACAATTATTTGGACTCACTAGATCAATAATTGTCAGAAAAAGTTGAACTACTTCATTTGGATAGCTATAATAGGTTCACTTCATAATGTAGCCTTTACCAAGTGTCCCCGAAAGCCTATATCTCTTTAATGAATTACTCAGACCTTCTTAAAAACAAGTCAGAACATGTGAAATATCACTCTAAACATGCATGAAAATTTTCAGACAGATCGGACAAAATTTGCCTCTATAACAGTTAAAAAGGTGAATATAATGGCATGTTAAGCCAATAAGTGGTATTTTACTGCCCCCTGCTGTTTAAAATAGGAATTTTGTCATATTGTTCTATAATTTATATTTAGACTTTATAAAATCCCTATTTTAACATTTACAATTACATTTAGTCAAAATCTATCTGTTAAAGTATTAGTACTGACAGTTTGATCACATCATATAGTTCAAATGTCTGTATCTACAACATAATGTGTGTGTGTAGTCTTAGGTTTCTGAATAAATTCTGAATCGTCTGATTAATAGCTTACAAAGACTTTGTGAAATGTTTATTGACCATTCAAATATATTTTCATAATGACATATCCCAATAGCATTGAAAAAACAACAACAACAACATTTGTCTTTGTGTGTGTGTGTGTGTGTGTGTGTGTGTGTGTGTGTGTGTGTGTGTGTGTGTGTGTGTGTGTGTGTAAGCATGCATTAAGTTAAAATGGTAAAACTGGTTTGCTTTTGTCACAGTTGTGTTCTGTCTGAGTATTGTTGTCTCTGATCACATGTCTTCCTTTGTTCTGTTTTCCCGCCACTCCTTGGTTTCCACGGTAACTGTCATTTAGTGCATCTGTCACACCTGTTTCCTCGTTAGTCTTGTCAGCTGTGTCTTGTTTCCCTGATCAGTTCTCCCATGTATTTAAGCCCTGAGTGTTGCCTTGTTCTTTGTCAGTTCTATGCTGTAATTAGAGTGTGTTGCTGCCTGTTCCGATATCCTGAGTTTAATTCCTATTAAACCTGCATCTTGTATGTTCATCCTTGTCTCCGCGTGCCTTCCTGCAACCATTCCGTGTTTAGCTTTAGTGGAGAAAACTGGTGAAAATAATGAAATTTAAAGTGAAACTGAGCCAATAAGTGGTCTTCTAGTGCCCTCTGCTGGCCATTCTACTTATTAATGAAGTCTTTTCACAGGTGATTTTGCGTCACTCTAGACACTTATAAAATCACTTATATAACAATAACTATTATAACAAAATCATATTTTGTCAGTGTTTATCACTTCATTTGCACTGACACTTCACGTGTTGTAAATCATGGTAAATCACGCTAGAAACATGGTAAATCATAGTAAATAAATCTAAAATGTGGTGTATCAAGGTAAATCATGCTAGAATCCTGATAAATCATTCTAGAACGTGGTATATTATGGTAAATCATGCTAGAACAGGGTAAATAATGGTAAACCATGGTAAATCATGCTAGAATGTGGTATATCATGGTAAATCATGCTAGAACATGGTAAATCAAGGTAAACTAAGATAAATTCATGGTAAACTATGCTAGAACAGGGTAAATCATGGTAAACCATGGTAAATCATGGTAAACCATGGTAAATCATGATAAACTATGGTAAATCATGCTACAGTGTGGTATATCATGGTAAATCATGCTAGAATATGGTAAATCAAGGTAAACTAAGATAAATTCATGGTCAACTATGCTAGAACAGGGTAAATCATGGTAAATCATGGTAAATCATGCTAAAACATGGTATTTTCCATCTATGATGTCAGTGGTTACCTGCTTGCTAAATAAAACTTGATGTCTTTTGATGTTTTTGTGCTTAAAGGCCTTAAAGGCCTTAACTGCTTGAACCCCGATAAATGCTGCTTGCAGCTTTAATTATTATTATTATTCCGCCGTAAAACGCATCGTGCAGCCCAAACCGTAAGAGCTGGAACTTTGAAACTTTGACAGATGGTAGTACAAAAATCGAGGAAAGGTTCAGAGATTATGACCCCGATTGGCCCATAGGTGGCGCTATAACAACCAAAAGCGCGAAACTGCTCATAACTCCTAGACCGTATGTCGTAGACTCAAGTGTCTTATATCATTGGAAAGCTGGACGCCTGACGAACAAAACCTATATCTCCGATTTCATTTCCGCCATGATAGATTTTCCGCCATTTTGAATTTTGTCAAAAATCTACTTTTGCGAACTAGTCCCTGGTTTTTTGCCCGATTGGAACCAAACTAGTGCAGAAATGTTCTCTGGAGACTGAATATCAATAATTATCGAAAAAAAGTGGAAATTTCGATTCACGGTCGCTAAGGGGCGCCAAAACGTACGTTGTGGGAGGGGCCTATTTTACTAAAATGGCTATAACTCCCGATGTAAATGAGGTATCTTCACCAAACTTGGTACACATGTGTATGAGCTTACTTTGGGGTCACAGTAAAAAAATCGCGACGATTGGCCTCATGGTGGCGCTATAAAATGAAAAAAACATAAAACAGGCTATAACCACCTGACCGTTAGTCCGATTGACTTGAAAATTGGTATGCAGTGTCTTGGTCCAAGGTGCCATGTATGTCTATGAGGACATTGGCGTATCTAAAAAAACATGGCCGCCATTGGCCAACGAAATTTGAGCACCTATTAGACAAGGTTAACGGAGGCCGATCGGAACGAAACTCAATGGGCATGTTCGGCTCATGGACCTAAAGGTCTGTAAGAATTTTGAAATAAATCGGCCACTAGTTGGCGCTAACGAGTTTTACGGCTCTGTAATCACGTGGTGTTACAAATATCCACACAATATGCATATCATTTGATAGATCTCCTCATCCTGAACAACTTTGCCTCAAGAACCATTGCTGTCAATCAAACTGTTCATTAATTATTCATTAATATGTTAAAAACCTACTTTTGCGAACTAGTCCTAGGTTTTTTGCCCGATCGGAACCAGACCAGTCTAGGACAATTCTCTGGACTCTCTAGATCAATAATTATCAAAAAAAAGTTGAACTTTTGCATTTGGATGGCTGTAATAGGGTAATTTATAAAATGGGCGTGTCAAAATACATTAAAAAGCCTATAAATCCTAAATAAAAAACTCAGAACTTCACAAAAATTGGTCAGCATATGTGACATAACATCATTAACAAGCATGAAAAATTCTATGGAGATCGGACGATAGGTGGCGCTATAACTGTTAAAAAGCTTTAAAATCATATATTTCCTATGGTAAACTGCCTGTATTGGCTGTAAATGGTCTTTTCCATCTCTGATCATATAATTTTCATATCATAATGTTCAAAACTAGTGCAATACAATTCTCTGGACTCACTAGATCAATAATTGTCAGAAAAAGTTGAACTACTTCATTTGGATAGCTATAATAGGTTCACTTCAAAATCTGGCCTTTACCAAGTGTCCCCGAAAGCCTATATCTCTTTAATCAATGCTCAGACCTTCTTAAAAACAAGTCAGAACGTGTGAAATATCACCCTGAACAAGCATGAAAATTTTCAGACAGATCGGACAAAATTTGCCTCTATAACAGTTAAAAAGGTGAAAATGATATGAATTAATGGCATGTTAAGCCAATAAGTGGTATTTTACTGCCCCCTGCTGTTTAAAATAGTCATTTTCTCATATTGGTATTGGTATCAGCCATGGTAAATCATGATAAATGATGGTGTGTGTGTGTGTGTGTGTGTGTGTGTGTGTGTGTGTGTGTGTGTGTGTGTGTGTGTGTGTGTGTGTGTGTGTGTGTGTGTGTGTGTGTGTGTGTGTGTGTGGTACAAATATAACAAAGGTTTTATTTTCCAACATGAAAACAAACATAACAGAGTGCTAGTGCACAAACAATAACCAACAATGATAATGGATGAGAGGGGAACTTAAATACACAGATCAAGACAAGGACAACAGGTGACGGTTATGATGATGAGGAGCAGGTGATGATGAGGAGGGTGATGAGGAGCAGGTGCAGGTGATGACGACAGATGGTGAATGTGATGAAGACAGAAGGTGAATGTGATGAAGGTGAATGTGACACCAATATCACTGAAACATTTGTGTGTGTGTGTGTGTGTGTGTGTGTGTGTGTGTGTGTGTGTGTGTGTGTGTGTGTGTGTAGCATTATTGTGTGTAGCATATGTAGCAAGTATGCATTATTGAGTTAACATGGAAACACTGGTTTGCTTTAGTGCAGAAAACTGGTCAAAATCATGAGGTTTAAAGTGAAAGTGAGCCAATAAGTGGTCTTCTACTGCCCTCTGCTGGCCATTCTACTTATTAATTAAATTTTTCCACATGTGCTTGCATTTATACTTGAATACACACTAAAAATCACTTATATAGCAATAACTATTATAACACAATCATATTTTGTCAGTGTTAATCACTTTATTTGCACTGACACTTCAAATAATTGCTAGTAATGTGGTAAATCATGGTTAACTATGCTGTCTGTGTGTGTGTGTGTGTGTGTGTGTGTGTGTGTGTGTGTGTGTGTGTGTGTGTGTGTGTGTGTGTGTGTAAGCATGCATTGAGTTAACATGGATAAACTGGTTTGCTTTAGTGCAGAAAACTGGTTTAAAGTGAAAGTGAGCCAATAAGTGGTCTTCTACTGCCCTCTGCAGGCCATTCTACTTATTAATGAAATATTTCAACATGTGCTTGCATTCATACTTGAATACACACTAAAAAAATCACTTATATAGCAATAACCATTATAACACAATCATATTTTGTCAGTGTTAATCACTTTATTTGCACTGACACTTCAAATAATTGCTAGTAATGTGATAAATCAGGCTAGAAACATGGTAAATCAAAGTAAATAATACTAGATTGTCGTTTATCTCCTCGTAAATAATACTAGAACGTGGTATATCATGGTAAATCATGGTTAACTATGCTGTGTGTGTGTGTGTGTGTGTGTGTGTGTAAGCATGCATTGAGTTAACATGGAAAAACTGGTTTGCTTTAGTGCAGAAAACTGGTTTAAAGTGAAAGTGAGCCAATAAGTGGTCTTCTAGTGCCCTCTGCTGGCCATTCTACTTAATAATGAAATATTTTACATGTGCTTTTGCATTCATACTTGGACACACACACAAAAATCACGTATATAACTAACTATTATAACACAATAATATTTTGTCAGTGTTCATCACCTCATTTGCACTGACACTTCACATAATTGCTAGTAATGTGGTTAATCATGCTAGAAACATTGTAAATCATAGTAAATAATACTGAAATGAGGTGTATCAAGGTAAATCATGCTAGAATCCTAATAAATCATTCTGGAACATGGTATATGATAGTAAATCATGCTAGAATCATATTAAATAATTCTAGAATGTGGCAAATCGTTGTGGGAGGAGCCTATTTTACTCAAATGGCTATAACTCAAGAAGTAAATGAGATATCTTCACCAAACTCAGTACACATGTGTATGGGTTCAATTTGAGGTCACAGTAAACAATTTTATGGAGATCGGACCATAGGTGGCGCTATAACTGTTAAAAAGCTTTAAAACCATATATATCCCATGGCAAATTGCCTGTATTGGCTGTAAATGGTCTTTTCCATCTATTATGTCAGTGGTTACATGCTTGCTAAATAAATCTTAATAACTTTTGATGCTTTTGTGCTTAAATGCCTTAAAGGCCTTAACTGCTTGAACCCCGATAAATGCTGCTTGCAGCTTTAATTATTATTATTATTATTATTATTATTCTGCCGTAAAACGCATCGTGCAGCCCAAACCGTAAGGGCTAGAGCTTTGAAACTTTGCCATATGGTAGTACAAAAATCGAGGAGAGGTTATCAAATTATGACCCCGATTGGCCCATAGGTGGCGCTATAGCAACCAAAAGCGCGAAACTGCTCATAACTCCTAGACCGTAAGTCATAGACTCAAGTGTCTTATATCATTGGAAAGCTGGACGCCTGACGAACAAAACGTATATCTCCGATTTTATTTCCGCCATGATAGATTTTCCGCCATTTTGAATTTTGTCGAAAATCTACTTTTGCGAACTAGTCCCTGGTTTTTTGCCCGATCGGAACCAAACCAGTGCAGAATTGTTCTCTGGAGTCTGAATATCAATAATTATCAAAAAAAAGTTGAAATTTCGATTCACGGTCGCTAGGGGGTGCAAAATTAACGTTGTGGGAGGAGCCTATTTTACTAAAATGGCTATAACTCCAGAAGTAAAAGAGGTATTTTAACCAAACCTGGTACACATGTGTAAGACGTCAATATGAGGTCACGGTAAAAAAATCGCGGCGATTGGTCACATGGTGGCGCTATAACATGAAAAAAACATAAAACAGGCTATAACCACCTGACCGTTAGTCCGATTGACTTGAAAATTGGTATGCAGTGTCTTGGTCCAAGGTGCCATGTATGTCTATGAGGACATTGGTGTATCTCAAAAAACATGGCCGCCATCGGCCAATGAAGTTTGAGCACCTATTAGACAAGGTTAACGGAGGCCTATCGGAACGAAACTCGGTGGGCATGTTCGACTCATGGCCCTAGAGGTCTGTAAGAATTTTAAAAGAAATCGGCCACTAGTTGGCGCTAACGAGTTTTATGGCTCTGTAATCACGTGGTGTTACACTTATTGTCACAAAATGCATACCATTTGATAGATCTCCTCTTGTTGAACAACTTTGCCTCAAGAACCATTGCTGTCAATCAAACCGTTCATTAAATATTCGTAATTATGTTAAAAACCTACTTTTGCGAACTAGTCCTAGGTTTTTCGCCCGATCAGAACCAAACGAGTCTAGGACAATTCTATGGACTCTCAAGATCAATAATTATCAAAAAAAAGTTGAACTTTTGCATTTTTCGCATGGGTATATTGGGTCATAAAGAAAATGGGCGTGGCAAAATGCACTCAAAAGCCTATAAATCCTAAACAAAAACTCAGAACTTCACGAAAATTGGTGAGCTTATGTGCCATAACATCATTAACAAGCATGCAAAATTTCATGGAGATCGGACTATAGATGGTGCTATAACTGTTAAAAAGCTTTAAAAAACACATATTTCCTATGGTAAATTGCCTGTATTGGCTGTAAATGGACTTTTCCATCTATTATTTCAGTGGTTAAAAGCTTTCTAAATAAATCTTAATGTCTTAAATGCTTATGTGCCTAAAGGCCTTAAATGCTTGAACCCCGATAAATGCTGCTTGCAGCTTTAATTATTATTATTATTATTATTATTATTATTATTATTATTATTATTATTATTCTGCCGTAAAACGCATCGTGCAGCCCAAACCGTAAGGGCTAGAGCTTTGAAACTTTGCCAGATGGTAGTACAAAAATCGAGGAGAGGTTCAGAGATTATGACCCCGATTGGCCCATAGGTGGCGCTATAGCGACCAAAAGCGCGAAACTGCTCATAACTCCTAGACCGTATGTCGCAGCCTCAAGTGTCTTATATCATTGGAAAGCTGGACGCCTGACGAACAAAACGTATATCTCCGATTTTATTTCCGTCATGATAGATTTTCCGCCATTTTGAATTTTGTCGAAAATCTACTTTTGCGAACTAGTCCCTGGTTTTTCGCCCGATCGGAACCAAACCAGTGCAGAATTGTTCTCTGGAGTCTGAAGATCAATAATTATCGAAAAAAAGTTGAAATTTCGATTCACAGTCGCTAGGGGATGCAAAATTAACGTTGTGGGAGGAGCCTATTTTACTAAAATGGCTATAACTCCAGAAGTAATTCAGTAAACTTCACCAAACTTGGTATACATGTGTAGGAGGTCAGTCTGAGGTCACAGTAAAAAAATCGCGGCGATCGGCCACATGGTGGCGCTATAACATGACAAAAACATAAAACAGGCTATAACCACCTGACCGTTAGTCCGATTGACTTGAAAATTGGTATGCAGTGTCTTGGTCCAAGGTGCCATGTATGTCTATGAGGATATTGGTGTATCTCAAAAAACATGGCCGCCATTGGCCAATAAATTTGAGCACCTATTAGACAAGGTTAACAGAGGCCGATCGGAACGAAACTCGATGGGCATGTTCGACTCATGGCCCTGGAGGTCTGTAAGAATTTTAAAAGAAATCGGCCACTAGTTGGCGCTAACGAGTTTTATGGCTCTGTAATCACGTGGTGTTACACATATCATCACAATATGCATATCATTTGATAGATCTGCTCATGCTGAACAACTTTGCCTCAAGAACCATTGCTGTCAATCAAACCGTTCATTAAATATTTGTGAATATGTTAAAAACCTGCTTTTGCGAACTAGTCCTAGGTTTTTCGCCCGATCGGAACCAAACCAGTCTAGGACAATTCTCTGGACTCTCTAGATCAATAATTATCAAAAAAAGTTGAACTTTTGCATTTGGATTGCTATAATAGGTTCACTTCAAAATGTGGCCTTTACCAATTGTCCCTGAAAGCCTATATCTCTTTAAAGAATGTTCAAACCTTCTTAAAAACAAGTCAGAACATGTGAAATATCACTCTGAACATGCATGAAAATTTTCAGACAGATCTGACAAAATTTGCCTCTATAACAGTTAAAAAGGTGAAAATGATATGAATATAATGGCATATTAAGCCAATAAGTGGTTTTTTACTGCCCCCTGCTGTTTAAAATAGTCATGTTGTCATATTGTTCTATAATTCATATTTAGACTTTATAAAATCACTATTTTAACATTTACAATTACATTTAGTCAAAATCCATCTGTTAAAGTATTAGTATTGACAGTTTGATCACATTATATATTTCAAATGTCTGTATCTACAACATAATGTGTGTGTGTAGTCTTAGGTTTCTGAATAAATTCTGAATCATCTGATTAATAGCTTACAAAGACTTTGTGAAATGTTTATAGACCATTGAAATATATTTTCATAATGACATATCCCAATAGCATTGAAAAAACAACAACATTTGTCTTTGTGTGTGTGTGTGTGTGTGTGTGTGTGTGTGTGTGTAAACATGCATTATGGAGTTAAAATGGAAAAACTGGTTTGATTTAGTACAGAAAAATGGTGAAAATCATGAAGTTTAAAGTCAAAGTGAGCCAATAAGTGGTCTTCTACTGCCCTCTGCTGGCCATTCTACGTATTAATGAAGTCTACTCACATATGCTTTGGCATTCATTATACACTAAAAATCACTTATATAACAATAAGACACTAAAAAATAACGTATATAACAATTACTATTGTAGCACAATCATATTTTGTCAGAGTTTATCACTCATAAATCATATTTTGTCAGAGTATACAATCACAGTAAACAATGGTAAATCCTACTAGAATGTAGTATATCATGGTAAATCATGCTAGAATATGGCAAATCAGGCTAGAATCATAGTAAATAATACTAGAATGTGG
The DNA here is from genome assembly GCF_964197995.2 of Scardinius erythrophthalmus. Classification (NCBI taxonomy): domain Eukaryota; kingdom Metazoa; phylum Chordata; class Actinopteri; order Cypriniformes; family Leuciscidae; genus Scardinius; species Scardinius erythrophthalmus. The sequence goes on along the minus strand of NW_028296471.1, from coordinate 94,381 downwards.
TAAATTGTTGTGGGAGGAGCCTATTTTACTAAAATGGCTATAACTCAAGAAGTAAATGAGATATTTTCACCAAACTCAGTACACATGTGTATGGTTTCAATTTGAGGTCACAGTAAACATTTTTATGGAGATCGGACCATAGGTAGCGCTATAACTGTTAAAAAGCTTTAAAACCATATATATCCCATGGTAAACTGCCTGTATTGGCTGTAAATGGTCTTCTCCATCTATCATGTCCGTGGTTACATGCTTGCTAAATAAATCTTAATAACTTTTGATGCTTTTGTGCTTAAATGCCTTAAAGGCCTTAACTGCTTGAACCCCGATAAATGCTGCTTGCAGCTTTAATTAGGGGTTCAAGCACGAAGTGCTGAAACCCTATTGTAATTGTGCTGATTTTTATTAGGGGTTCAAGCACGAAGTGCTGAAACCCTATTGTAATTGTACTGATTTTTATTATTATTAGGGGTTCAAGCACGAAGTGCTGAAACCCTATTGTAATTGTGCTGATTTTTATTATTATTATTATTATTATTATTCTGCCGTAAAACGCATCGTGCAGCCCAAACCGTAAGGGCTAGAGCTTTGAAACTTTGCCATATGGTAGTACAAAAATCGAGGAGAGGTTATCAAATTATGACCCCGATTGGCCCATAGGTGGCGCTATAGCAACCAAAAGCGCGAAACTGCTCATAACTCCTAGACCGTAAGTCATAGACTCAAGTGTCTTATATCATTGGAAAGCTGGACGCCTGACGAACAAAACGTATATCTCCGATTTTATTTCCGCCATGATAGATTTTCCGCCATTTTGAATTTTGTCGAAAATCTACTTTTGCGAACTAGTCCCTGGTTTTTTGCCCGATCGGAACCAAACCAGTGCAGAATTGTTCTCTGGAGTCTGAATATCAATAATTATCAAAAAAAAGTTGAAATTTCGATTCACGGTCGCTAGGGGGTGCAAAATTAACGTTGTGGGAGGAGCCTATTTTACTAAAATGGCTATAACTCCAGAAGTAAAAGAGGTATTTTAACCAAACCTGGTACACATGTGTAAGACGTCAATATGAGGTCACGGTAAAAAAATCGCGGCGATTGGTCACATGGTGGCGCTATAACATGAAAAAAACATAAAACAGGCTATAACCACCTGACCGTTAGTCCGATTGACTTGAAAATTGGTATGCAGTGTCTTGGTCCAAGGTGCCATGTATGTCTATGAGGACATTGGTGTATCTCAAAAAACATGGCCGCCATCGGCCAATGAAGTTTGAGCACCTATTAGACAAGGTTAACGGAGGCCTATCGGAACGAAACTCGGTGGGCATGTTCGACTCATGGCCCTAGAGGTCTGTAAGAATTTTAAAAGAAATCGGCCACTAGTTGGCGCTAACGAGTTTTATGGCTCTGTAATCACGTGGTGTTACACTTATTGTCACAAAATGCATACCATTTGATAGATCTCCTCTTGTTGAACAACTTTGCCTCAAGAACCATTGCTGTCAATCAAACCGTTCATTAAATATTCGTAATTATGTTAAAAACCTACTTTTGCGAACTAGTCCTAGGTTTTTCGCCCGATCAGAACCAAACGAGTCTAGGACAATTCTATGGACTCTCAAGATCAATAATTATCAAAAAAAAGTTGAACTTTTGCATTTTTCGCATGGGTATATTGGGTCATAAAGAAAATGGGCGTGGCAAAATGCACTCAAAAGCCTATAAATCCTAAACAAAAACTCAGAACTTCACGAAAATTGGTGAGCTTATGTGCCATAACATCATTAACAAGCATGCAAAATTTCATGGAGATCGGACTATAGATGGTGCTATAACTGTTAAAAAGCTTTAAAAAACACATATTTCCTATGGTAAATTGCCTGTATTGGCTGTAAATGGACTTTTCCATCTATTATTTCAGTGGTTAAAAGCTTTCTAAATAAATCTTAATGTCTTAAATGCTTATGTGCCTAAAGGCCTTAAATGCTTGAACCCCGATAAATGCTGCTTGCAGCTTTAATTATTATTATTATTCTGCCGTAAAACGCATCGTGCAGCCCAAACCGTAAGGGCTAGAGCTTTGAAACTTTGCCATATGGTAGTACAAAAATCGAGGAGAGGTTATCAAATTATGACCCCGATTGGCCCATAGGTGGCGCTATAGCAACCAAAAGCGCGAAACTGCTCATAACTCCTAGACCGTAAGTCATAGACTCAAGTGTCTTATATCATTGGAAAGCTGGACGCCTGACGAACAAAACGTATATCTCCGATTTTATTTCCGCCATGATAGATTTTCCGCCATTTTGAATTTTGTCGAAAATCTACTTTTGCGAACTAGTCCCTGGTTTTTTGCCCGATCGGAACCAAACCAGTGCAGAATTGTTCTCTGGAGTCTGAATATCAATAATTATCAAAAAAAAGTTGAAATTTCGATTCACGGTCGCTAGGGGGTGCAAAATTAACGTTGTGGGAGGAGCCTATTTTACTAAAATGGCTATAACTCCAGAAGTAAAAGAGGTATTTTAACCAAACCTGGTACACATGTGTAAGACGTCAATATGAGGTCACGGTAAAAAAATCGCGGCGATTGGCCACATGGTGGCGCTATAACATGAAAAAAACATAAAACAGGCTATAACCACCTGACCGTTAGTCCGATTGACTTGAAAATTGGTATGCAGTGTCTTGGTCCAAGGTGCCATGTATGTCTATGAGGACATTGGTGTATCTCAAAAAACATGGCCGCCATCGGCCAATGAAGTTTGAGCACCTATTAGACAAGGTTAACGGAGGCCTATCGGAACGAAACTCGGTGGGCATGTTCGACTCATGGCCCTAGAGGTCTGTAAGAATTTTAAAAGAAATCGGCCACTAGTTGGCGCTAACGAGTTTTATGGCTCTGTAATCACGTGGTGTTACACTTATTGTCACAAAATGCATACCATTTGATAGATCTCCTCTTGTTGAACAACTTTGCCTCAAGAACCATTGCTGTCAATCAAACCGTTCATTAAATATTCGTAATTATGTTAAAAACCTACTTTTGCGAACTAGTCCTAGGTTTTTCGCCCGATCAGAACCAAACGAGTCTAGGACAATTCTATGGACTCTCAAGATCAATAATTATCAAAAAAAAGTTGAACTTTTGCATTTTTCGCATGGGTATATTGGGTCATAAAGAAAATGGGCGTGGCAAAATGCACTCAAAAGCCTATAAATCCTAAACGAAAACTCAGAACTTCACGAAAATTGGTGAGCTTATGTGCCATAACATCATTAACAAGCATGCAAAATTTCATGGAGATCGGACTATAGATGGTGCTATAACTGTTAAAAAGCTTTAAAAAACACATATTTCCTATGGTAAATTGCCTGTATTGGCTGTAAATGGACTTTTCCATCTATTATTTCAGTGGTTAAAAGCTTTCTAAATAAATCTTAATGTCTTAAATGCTTATGTGCTTAAAGGCCTTAAATGCTTGAACCCCGATAAATGCTGCTTGCAGCTTTAATTATTATTAGGGGTTCAAGCACGAAGTGCTGAAACCCTATTGTAATTGTACTGATTTTTATTAGGGGTTCAAGCACGAAGTGCTGAAACCCTATTGTAATTGTGCTGATTTTTATTATTATTATTATTATTATTATTATTATTATTCCGCCCTAAAACGCATTGTGCAGCCCAAACCGTAAGAGCTGGAACCTTGAAACTTGGCCAAATGGTAGTCCTCAATTTGGGGAGAACCTATCAAAATATGACCCCGATTGGCCCATAGGTGGCGCTATAATGACCAAATTTACTAAATTGCTCATAACTCCTAGACAGTTTGTCCTAGAGTCTCAATTTTAGCATCACTGTGATCCCTGGCTCCAGACGGACAAAATGGCTATCTCCAAATCCCGATCCGAGCAAAAAAAAAAATTGTTATGGGCAATTTTGTCCAAAACCTACTTTTGCGAACTAGTCCTAGGTTTTTGGCCCAATCCAGACCAGACCAGTCTAGCACAATTCTCTGGAGTCTCTAGATCAATAATTATTGAAAAAAAGTTGAACTTTTGCATTGGCCTGGCTGTAACAGGGTCATTTAGTGAAGGGGCGGGACAAAAAAAACACTCAAAAGCCTATACAACCTAAGGGAAAACCCCAAACTTCACAAAAATCGATGAGCAGGTGTGTCAGACCATGGTGAAGAAGCATGCCAAGTTTCGTGAAGATCGGACCATAGGTGGCGCTATAACTGTCCAAAACGTCTCTTCTTATTAGGGGTTCAAGCACGAAGTGCTGAAACCCTATTGTAATTGTGCTGATTTTTATTATTATTATTAGGGGTTCAAGCACGAAGTGCTGAAACCCTATTGTAATTGCCCTGATTTTTATTATTATTATTATTCTTCCCTAAAACGCATCGTGCAGCCAAAACCGTAAGGCCTAGAGACGTGATACTTGGTCAAATGGTAGTAGTATTGCTCGCTACTCAGATACACGGACTTAGCCAAATCGGCCCATAGGTGGCGCTACAGCAACCAAAAGCGCGAAACTGCTCAGAACTCCTAGACCGTATGTCGTAGACTCAAGTGTCTTATATCATTGGGAAGCTGGATGCCTGACGAACAAAACGTATATCTCCGATTTCATTTCCGCCATGATAGATTTTCCGCCATTTTGAATTTTGCCAAAAACCTACTTTTGCGAACTAGTCCTAGGTTTTTCGCCCGATCGGAACCAACCCAGTACAGAAATGTTCTCTGGAGTCTGAATATCAATAATTATCGAAAAAAAGTTGAAATTTCGATTCACGGACGCTAAGGGGCGCCAAAACGTACGTTGTGGGAGGGGCCTATTTTACTAAAATGGCTATAACTCCAGAAGTAAATGAGGTATCTTCACCAAACTCGGTACACGTGTGTAAGAGGTCAATCTGAGGTCACAGTAAAAAAATCGCGGCGATTGGCCACATGGTGGCGCTATAACTTGAAAAAAACATAAAACAGGCTTTAACCACCTGACCGTTAGTCCGATTGACTTGAAAATTGGTATGCAGTGTCTTGGCCCAAGGTGTCATGTATGTCTATGAGGACATTGGTGTATCTCAAAAAACATGGCCGCCATCGGCCAATGAAGTTTGAGCACCTATTAGACAAGGTTAACGGAGGCCGATCGGAACGAAACTCGATGGGCATGTTCAACTCATAGCCCTAGAGGTCTGTAAGAATTTTGAAAGAAATCGGCCACTAGTTGGCGCTAACGAGTTTTACGGCTCTGTAATCACGTGGTGTTACACTTATTGTCACAAAATGCATATCATTTGATAGATCTGCTCATGCTGAACAACATTGCCTCAAGAACCATAGCTGTCAATCAAATCGTTCATTAATTATTCGCGAATATGTTAAAAACCTACTTTTGCGAACTAGTCCCTGGTTTTTCGCCCGATCGGAACCAGACCAGTCTAGGACAATTCTCTGGACTCTCTAGATCAATAATTATCGAAAAAAAGTTGAACTTTTGAATTTTTCGTATGGCTATAATTGGGTCATAAAGAAAATGGGCGTGGCAAAATGCACTCAAAAGCTTATAAATCCTAAACGAAAACTCAGAACTTCACGAAAATTGGTGAGCATATGTGCCATAATATTCTAAACAAGCATGCCAAATTTCATGTTGATCGGACCATAGGTGGCGCTATAACTGTTAAAAAGGTTTGAAAACCATATATTTCCTATGGTAAATTGCCTGTATTGGCTGTAAATGGACTTTTCCATCTATTATTTCAGTGGTTAAAAGCTTTCTAAATAAAACTTAATGTCTTAAATGCTTATGTGCTTAAAGGCCTTAAATGCTTGAACCCCGATAAATGCTGCTTGCAGCTTTAATTATTATTATTATTCTCCCCTAAAACGCATCGTGCAGCCCAAACCGTAAGAGCTGGAACCTTGAAACTTGGCCAAATGGTAGTCCTCAATTTGGGGAGAACCTATCAAAGTATGACCCAGATTGGCCCATAGGTGGCGCTATAGCAACCAAAAGCGCGGAACTGCTCATAACTCCTAGACCGTATGTCGTAGACTCAAGTGTCCTATATCATTGGAAAGCTGGACGCCTGAAGGTCAAAACGTATATCTCCGATTTTATTTCAGGTATGCAAATTTTTCCGCCATTTTGAATTTTGTCAAAAACCTACTTTTGCGAACTAGTCCCTGGTTTTTCACCCGATCGGAACCAAAGCAGTGCAGAAATGTTCTTTGGAGTCTGAAGATCAATAATTATCGAAAAAAAGTCGAAATTTCGATTCCTGGTCGCTAGGGGGTGATAAATTAATGTTGTGGGAGGAGCCTATTTTACTAAAATGGCTATAACTCGAAAAGGAAATGAGATATCTTCACCAAACTTGGTACACATGTGTAAGAGTTCAATCTGGGGTCATAGTAAAAAAATGTCGACGATTGATCACTAGGTGGCGCTATAACATGAAAAAAAACATGAAAAGGGCTATGACCACGTGACCGTTTGTCCGATTGACTTGAAAATTGGTATGCAGTGTCTTGGTCCAAGGTGCCATGTATGTCTATGAGGACTTTGGCGTATCTCGAAAAACATGGCCGCCATCGACCAATGAAATTTGAGCACCTATTAGACAAGGTTAACGGAGGCCGATCGGAACGAAACTCGATGGGCATGTTCAACTCATGGCCCTAGAGGTCTGTAAGAATTTTGAAAGAAATCGGCCACTAGTTGGCGCTAACGAGTTTTATGGCTCTGTAATCACGTGGTGTTACACTTATTGTCACAAAATGCATATCATTTGATAGATCTGCTCATGCTGAACAACTTTGCCTCAAGAACCATTGCTGTCAATCAAACCGTTCATTAAATATTCGCAATTATGTTAAAAACCTACTTTTGCGAACTAGTCCTAGGTTTTTTGCCCGATCGGAACAAGACCAGTCTAGGGTAATTCTCTGGACTCTCTAGATCAATAATTATCAAAAAAAGTTCAACTTTAGCATTTTTCGCATGGGTATATTGGGTCATAATGAAAATGGGCGTGGCAAAATGCATTTAAAAGCCTATAAATCCTAAACGAAAACTCAGAACTTCACAAAAATTGGTGAGCATATGTACCATAACAGTCTAAACAAGCATGTAAAATTTCATGAAGATCGTACGATAGGTGGCGCTATAACTGTTAAAAAGCTTTGAAAACCATATATTTCCTATGGTAAATTGCCTGTTTTGGCTGTAAATGGTCTTTTCCATCTATTATTTCAGTGGTTAAAAGCTTTACAAATAAAACTTAATGTCTTAAATGCTTATGTGCTTAAAGGCCTTAAATGCTTGAACCCCGATAAATGCTGCTTGCAGCTTTAATTATTATTATTATTATTATTCCGCCCTAAAACGCATTGTGCAGCCCAAACCGTAAGAGCTGGAACCTTGAAACTTGGCCAAATGGTAGTCCTCAATTTGGGGAGAACCTATCAAAATATGACCCCGATTGGCCTATAGGTGGCGCTATAATGACCAAATTTACTAAATTGCTCATAACTCCTAGACAGTTTGTCCTAGAGTCTCAATTTTAGCATCACTGTGATCCCTGGCTCCAGACGGACAAAATGGCTATCTCCAAATCCCGATCCGAGCAAAAAAAAATTTGTTATGGGCAATTTTGTCCAAAACCTACTTTTGCGAACTAGTCCTAGGTTTTTGGCCCAATCCAGACCAGACCAGTCTAGCACAATTCTCTGGAGTCTCTAGATCAATAATTATTGAAAGAAAGTTGAACTTTTGCATTGGCCTGGCTGTAACAGGGTCATTTAGGGAAGGGGCGGGACAAAAAAACACTCAAAAGCCTATACAACCTAAGGGAAAACCCCAAACTTCACAAAAATCGATGAGCAGGTGTGTCAGACCATGGTGAAGAAGCATGCCAAGTTTCGTGAAGATCGGACCATAGGTGGCGCTATAACTGTCCAAAACGTCTCTTCTTATTAGGGGTTCAAGCACGAAGTGCTGAAACCCTATTGTAATTGTGCTGATTTTTATTATTATTATTATTATTATTATTATTCCGCCCTAAAACGCATTGTGCAGCCCAAACCGTAAGAGCTGGAACCTTGAAACTTGGCCAAATGGTAGTCCTCAATTTGGGGAGAACCTATCAAAATATGACCCCGATTGGCCTATAGGTGGCGCTATAATGACCAAATTTACTAAATTGCTCATAACTCATAGACAGTTTGTCCTAGAGTCTCAATTTTAGCATCACTGTGATCCCTGGCTCCAGACGGACAAAATGGCTATCTCCAAATCCCGATCCGAGCAAAAAAAAAATTTGTTATGGGCAATTTTGTCCAAAACCTACTTTTGCGAACTAGTCCTAGGTTTTTGGCCCAATCCAGACCAGACCAGTCTAGCACAATTCTCTGGAGTCTCTAGATCAATAATTATTGAAAGAAAGTTGAACTTTTGCATTGGCCTGGCTGTAACAGGGTCATTTAGGGAAGGGGCGGGACAAAAAAACACTCAAAAGCCTATACAACCTAAGGGAAAACCCCAAACTTCACAAAAATCGATGAGCAGGTGTGTCAGACCATGGTGAAGAAGCATGCCAAGTTTCGTGAAGATCGGACCATAGGTGGCGCTATAACTGTCCAAAACGTCTCTTCTTATTAGGGGTTCAAGCACGAAGTGCTGAAACCCTATTGTAATTGTGCTGATTTTTATTATTATTATTATTATTATTATTATTCCGCCCTAAAACGCATTGTGCAGCCCAAACCGTAAGAGCTGGAACCTTGAAACTTGGCCAAATGGTAGTCCTCAATTTGGGGAGAACCTATCAAAATATGACCCCGATTGGCCTATAGGTGGCGCTATAATGACCAAATTTACTAAATTGCTCATAACTCATAGACAGTTTGTCCTAGAGTCTCAATTTTAGCATCACTGTGATCCCTGGCTCCAGACGGACAAAATGGCTATCTCCAAATCCCGATCCGAGCAAAAAAAAAATTTGTTATGGGCAATTTTGTCCAAAACCTACTTTTGCGAACTAGTCCTAGGTTTTTGGCCCAATCCAGACCAGACCAGTCTAGCACAATTCTCTGGAGTCTCTAGATCAATAATTATTGAAAGAAAGTTGAACTTTTGCATTGGCCTGGCTGTAACAGGGTCATTTAGGGAAGGGGCGGGACAAAAAAACACTCAAAAGCCTATACAACCTAAGGGAAAACCCCAAACTTCACAAAAATCGATGAGCAGGTGTGTCAGACCATGGTGAAGAAGCATGCCAAGTTTCGTGAAGATCGGACCATAGGTGGCGCTATAACTGTCCAAAACGTCTCTTCTTATTAGGGGTTCAAGCACGAAGTGCTGAAACCCTATTGTAATTGTGCTGATTTTTATTATTATTATTATTATTATTATTATTCCGCCCTAAAACGCATTGTGCAGCCCAAACCGTAAGAGCTGGAACCTTGAAACTTGGCCAAATGGTAGTCCTCAATTTGGGGAGAACCTATCAAAATATGACCCCGATTGGCCTATAGGTGGCGCTATAATGACCAAATTTACTAAATTGCTCATAACTCATAGACAGTTTGTCCTAGAGTCTCAATTTTAGCATCACTGTGATCCCTGGCTCCAGACGGACAAAATGGCTATCTCCAAATCCCGATCCGAGCAAAAAAAAAATTTGTTATGGGCAATTTTGTCCAAAACCTACTTTTGCGAACTAGTCCTAGGTTTTTGGCCCAATCCAGACCAGACCAGTCTAGCACAATTCTCTGGAGTCTCTAGATCAATAATTATTGAAAGAAAGTTGAACTTTTGCATTGGCCTGGCTGTAACAGGGTCATTTAGGGAAGGGGCGGGACAAAAAAACACTCAAAAGCCTATACAACCTAAGGGAAAACCCCAAACTTCACAAAAATCGATGAGCAGGTGTGTCAGACCATGGTGAAGAAGCATGCCAAGTTTCGTGAAGATCGGACCATAGGTGGCGCTATAACTGTCCAAAACGTCTCTTCTTATTAGGGGTTCAAGCACGAAGTGCTGAAACCCTATTGTAATTGTGCTGATTTTTATTATTATTATTATTATTATTATTATTCCGCCCTAAAACGCATTGTGCAGCCCAAACCGTAAGAGCTGGAACCTTGAAACTTGGCCAAATGGTAGTCCTCAATTTGGGGAGAACCTATCAAAATATGACCCCGATTGGCCTATAGGTGGCGCTATAATGACCAAATTTACTAAATTGCTCATAACTCATAGACAGTTTGTCCTAGAGTCTCAATTTTAGCATCACTGTGATCCCTGGCTCCAGACGGACAAAATGGCTATCTCCAAATCCCGATCCGAGCAAAAAAAAAATTTGTTATGGGCAATTTTGTCCAAAACCTACTTTTGCGAACTAGTCCTAGGTTTTTGGCCCAATCCAGACCAGACCAGTCTAGCACAATTCTCTGGAGTCTCTAGATCAATAATTATTGAAAGAAAGTTGAACTTTTGCATTGGCCTGGCTGTAACAGGGTCATTTAGGGAAGGGGCGGGACAAAAAAACACTCAAAAGCCTATACAACCTAAGGGAAAACCCCAAACTTCACAAAAATCGATGAGCAGGTGTGTCAGACCATGGTGAAGAAGCATGCCAAGTTTCGTGAAGATCGGACCATAGGTGGCGCTATAACTGTCCAAAACGTCTCTTCTTATTAGGGGTTCAAGCACGAAGTGCTGAAACCCTATTGTAATTGTGCTGATTTTTATTATTATTATTATTATTATTATTATTCCGCCCTAAAACGCATTGTGCAGCCCAAACCGTAAGAGCTGGAACCTTGAAACTTGGCCAAATGGTAGTCCTCAATTTGGGGAGAACCTATCAAAATATGACCCCGATTGGCCTATAGGTGGCGCTATAATGACCAAATTTACTAAATTGCTCATAACTCATAGACAGTTTGTCCTAGAGTCTCAATTTTAGCATCACTGTGATCCCTGGCTCCAGACGGACAAAATGGCTATCTCCAAATCCCGATCCGAGCAAAAAAAAAATTTGTTATGGGCAATTTTGTCCAAAACCTACTTTTGCGAACTAGTCCTAGGTTTTTGGCCCAATCCAGACCAGACCAGTCTAGCACAATTCTCTGGAGTCTCTAGATCAATAATTATTGAAAGAAAGTTGAACTTTTGCATTGGCCTGGCTGTAACAGGGTCATTTAGGGAAGGGGCGGGACAAAAAAACACTCAAAAGCCTATACAACCTAAGGGAAAACCCCAAACTTCACAAAAATCGATGAGCAGGTGTGTCAGACCATGGTGAAGAAGCATGCCAAGTTTCGTGAAGATCGGACCATAGGTGGCGCTATAACTGTCCAAAACGTCTCTTCTTATTAGGGGTTCAAGCACGAAGTGCTGAAACCCTATTGTAATTGTGCTGATTTTTATTATTATTATTATTATTATTATTATTCCGCCCTAAAACGCATTGTGCAGCCCAAACCGTAAGAGCTGGAACCTTGAAACTTGGCCAAATGGTAGTCCTCAATTTGGGGAGAACCTATCAAAATATGACCCCGATTGGCCTATAGGTGGCGCTATAATGACCAAATTTACTAAATTGCTCATAACTCATAGACAGTTTGTCCTAGAGTCTCAATTTTAGCATCACTGTGATCCCTGGCTCCAGACGGACAAAATGGCTATCTCCAAATCCCGATCCGAGCAAAAAAAAAATTTGTTATGGGCAATTTTGTCCAAAACCTACTTTTGCGAACTAGTCCTAGGTTTTTGGCCCAATCCAGACCAGACCAGTCTAGCACAATTCTCTGGAGTCTCTAGATCAATAATTATTGAAAGAAAGTTGAACTTTTGCATTGGCCTGGCTGTAACAGGGTCATTTAGGGAAGGGGCGGGACAAAAAAACACTCAAAAGCCTATACAACCTAAGGGAAAACCCCAAACTTCACAAAAATCGATGAGCAGGTGTGTCAGACCATGGTGAAGAAGCATGCCAAGTTTCGTGAAGATCGGACCATAGGTGGCGCTATAACTGTCCAAAACGTCTCTTCTTATTAGGGGTTCAAGCACGAAGTGCTGAAACCCTATTGTAATTGTGCTGATTTTTATTATTATTATTATTATTATTATTATTCCGCCCTAAAACGCATTGTGCAGCCCAAACCGTAAGAGCTGGAACCTTGAAACTTGGCCAAATGGTAGTCCTCAATTTGGGGAGAACCTATCAAAATATGACCCCGATTGGCCTATAGGTGGCGCTATAATGACCAAATTTACTAAATTGCTCATAACTCATAGACAGTTTGTCCTAGAGTCTCAATTTTAGCATCACTGTGATCCCTGGCTCCAGACGGACAAAATGGCTATCTCCAAATCCCGATCCGAGCAAAAAAAAAATTTGTTATGGGCAATTTTGTCCAAAACCTACTTTTGCGAACTAGTCCTAGGTTTTTGGCCCAATCCAGACCAGACCAGTCTAGCACAATTCTCTGGAGTCTCTAGATCAATAATTATTGAAAGAAAGTTGAACTTTTGCATTGGCCTGGCTGTAACAGGGTCATTTAGGGAAGGGGCGGGACAAAAAAACACTCAAAAGCCTATACAACCTAAGGGAAAACCCCAAACTTCACAAAAATCGATGAGCAGGTGTGTCAGACCATGGTGAAGAAGCATGCCAAGTTTCGTGAAGATCGGACCATAGGTGGCGCTATAACTGTCCAAAACGTCTCTTCTTATTAGGGGTTCAAGCACGAAGTGCTGAAACCCTATTGTAATTGTGCTGATTTTTATTATTATTATTATTATTATTATTATTCCGCCCTAAAACGCATTGTGCAGCCCAAACCGTAAGAGCTGGAACCTTGAAACTTGGCCAAATGGTAGTCCTCAATTTGGGGAGAACCTATCAAAATATGACCCCGATTGGCCTATAGGTGGCGCTATAATGACCAAATTTACTAAATTGCTCATAACTCATAGACAGTTTGTCCTAGAGTCTCAATTTTAGCATCACTGTGATCCCTGGCTCCAGACGGACAAAATGGCTATCTCCAAATCCCGATCCGAGCAAAAAAAAAATTTGTTATGGGCAATTTTGTCCAAAACCTACTTTTGCGAACTAGTCCTAGGTTTTTGGCCCAATCCAGACCAGACCAGTCTAGCACAATTCTCTGGAGTCTCTAGATCAATAATTATTGAAAGAAAGTTGAACTTTTGCATTGGCCTGGCTGTAACAGGGTCATTTAGGGAAGGGGCGGGACAAAAAAACACTCAAAAGCCTATACAACCTAAGGGAAAACCCCAAACTTCACAAAAATCGATGAGCAGGTGTGTCAGACCATGGTGAAGAAGCATGCCAAGTTTCGTGAAGATCGGACCATAGGTGGCGCTATAACTGTCCAAAACGTCTCTTCTTATTAGGGGTTCAAGCACGAAGTGCTGAAACCCTATTGTAATTGTGCTGATTTTTATTATTATTATTATTATTATTATTATTCCGCCCTAAAACGCATTGTGCAGCCCAAACCGTAAGAGCTGGAACCTTGAAACTTGGCCAAATGGTAGTCCTCAATTTGGGGAGAACCTATCAAAATATGACCCCGATTGGCCTATAGGTGGCGCTATAATGACCAAATTTACTAAATTGCTCATAACTCATAGACAGTTTGTCCTAGAGTCTCAATTTTAGCATCACTGTGATCCCTGGCTCCAGACGGACAAAATGGCTATCTCCAAATCCCGATCCGAGCAAAAAAAAAATTTGTTATGGGCAATTTTGTCCAAAACCTACTTTTGCGAACTAGTCCTAGGTTTTTGGCCCAATCCAGACCAGACCAGTCTAGCACAATTCTCTGGAGTCTCTAGATCAATAATTATTGAAAGAAAGTTGAACTTTTGCATTGGCCTGGCTGTAACAGGGTCATTTAGGGAAGGGGCGGGACAAAAAAACACTCAAAAGCCTATACAACCTAAGGGAAAACCCCAAACTTCACAAAAATCGATGAGCAGGTGTGTCAGACCATGGTGAAGAAGCATGCCAAGTTTCGTGAAGATCGGACCATAGGTGGCGCTATAACTGTCCAAAACGTCTCTTCTTATTAGGGGTTCAAGCACGAAGTGCTGAAACCCTATTGTAATTGTGCTGATTTTTATTATTATTATTATTATTATTATTATTCCGCCCTAAAACGCATTGTGCAGCCCAAACCGTAAGAGCTGGAACCTTGAAACTTGGCCAAATGGTAGTCCTCAATTTGGGGAGAACCTATCAAAATATGACCCCGATTGGCCTATAGGTGGCGCTATAATGACCAAATTTACTAAATTGCTCATAACTCATAGACAGTTTGTCCTAGAGTCTCAATTTTAGCATCACTGTGATCCCTGGCTCCAGACGGACAAAATGGCTATCTCCAAATCCCGATCCGAGCAAAAAAAAAATTTGTTATGGGCAATTTTGTCCAAAACCTACTTTTGCGAACTAGTCCTAGGTTTTTGGCCCAATCCAGACCAGACCAGTCTAGCACAATTCTCTGGAGTCTCTAGATCAATAATTATTGAAAGAAAGTTGAACTTTTGCATTGGCCTGGCTGTAACAGGGTCATTTAGGGAAGGGGCGGGACAAAAAAACACTCAAAAGCCTATACAACCTAAGGGAAAACCCCAAACTTCACAAAAATCGATGAGCAGGTGTGTCAGACCATGGTGAAGAAGCATGCCAAGTTTCGTGAAGATCGGACCATAGGTGGCGCTATAACTGTCCAAAACGTCTCTTCTTATTAGGGGTTCAAGCACGAAGTGCTGAAACCCTATTGTAATTGTGCTGATTTTTATTATTATTATTATTATTATTATTATTCCGCCCTAAAACGCATTGTGCAGCCCAAACCGTAAGAGCTGGAACCTTGAAACTTGGCCAAATGGTAGTCCTCAATTTGGGGAGAACCTATCAAAATATGACCCCGATTGGCCTATAGGTGGCGCTATAATGACCAAATTTACTAAATTGCTCATAACTCATAGACAGTTTGTCCTAGAGTCTCAATTTTAGCATCACTGTGATCCCTGGCTCCAGACGGACAAAATGGCTATCTCCAAATCCCGATCCGAGCAAAAAAAAAATTTGTTATGGGCAATTTTGTCCAAAACCTACTTTTGCGAACTAGTCCTAGGTTTTTGGCCCAATCCAGACCAGACCAGTCTAGCACAATTCTCTGGAGTCTCTAGATCAATAATTATTGAAAGAAAGTTGAACTTTTGCATTGGCCTGGCTGTAACAGGGTCATTTAGGGAAGGGGCGGGACAAAAAAACACTCAAAAGCCTATACAACCTAAGGGAAAACCCCAAACTTCACAAAAATCGATGAGCAGGTGTGTCAGACCATGGTGAAGAAGCATGCCAAGTTTCGTGAAGATCGGACCATAGGTGGCGCTATAACTGTCCAAAACGTCTCTTCTTATTAGGGGTTCAAGCACGAAGTGCTGAAACCCTATTGTAATTGTGCTGATTTTTATTATTATTATTATTATTATTATTATTCCGCCCTAAAACGCATTGTGCAGCCCAAACCGTAAGAGCTGGAACCTTGAAACTTGGCCAAATGGTAGTCCTCAATTTGGGGAGAACCTATCAAAATATGACCCCGATTGGCCTATAGGTGGCGCTATAATGACCAAATTTACTAAATTGCTCATAACTCATAGACAGTTTGTCCTAGAGTCTCAATTTTAGCATCACTGTGATCCCTGGCTCCAGACGGACAAAATGGCTATCTCCAAATCCCGATCCGAGCAAAAAAAAAATTTGTTATGGGCAATTTTGTCCAAAACCTACTTTTGCGAACTAGTCCTAGGTTTTTGGCCCAATCCAGACCAGACCAGTCTAGCACAATTCTCTGGAGTCTCTAGATCAATAATTATTGAAAGAAAGTTGAACTTTTGCATTGGCCTGGCTGTAACAGGGTCATTTAGGGAAGGGGCGGGACAAAAAAACACTCAAAAGCCTATACAACCTAAGGGAAAACCCCAAACTTCACAAAAATCGATGAGCAGGTGTGTCAGACCATGGTGAAGAAGCATGCCAAGTTTCGTGAAGATCGGACCATAGGTGGCGCTATAACTGTCCAAAACGTCTCTTCTTATTAGGGGTTCAAGCACGAAGTGCTGAAACCCTATTGTAATTGTGCTGATTTTTATTATTATTATTATTATTATTATTATTCCGCCCTAAAACGCATTGTGCAGCCCAAACCGTAAGAGCTGGAACCTTGAAACTTGGCCAAATGGTAGTCCTCAATTTGGGGAGAACCTATCAAAATATGACCCCGATTGGCCTATAGGTGGCGCTATAATGACCAAATTTACTAAATTGCTCATAACTCATAGACAGTTTGTCCTAGAGTCTCAATTTTAGCATCACTGTGATCCCTGGCTCCAGACGGACAAAATGGCTATCTCCAAATCCCGATCCGAGCAAAAAAAAAATTTGTTATGGGCAATTTTGTCCAAAACCTACTTTTGCGAACTAGTCCTAGGTTTTTGGCCCAATCCAGACCAGACCAGTCTAGCACAATTCTCTGGAGTCTCTAGATCAATAATTATTGAAAGAAAGTTGAACTTTTGCATTGGCCTGGCTGTAACAGGGTCATTTAGGGAAGGGGCGGGACAAAAAAACACTCAAAAGCCTATACAACCTAAGGGAAAACCCCAAACTTCACAAAAATCGATGAGCAGGTGTGTCAGACCATGGTGAAGAAGCATGCCAAGTTTCGTGAAGATCGGACCATAGGTGGCGCTATAACTGTCCAAAACGTCTCTTCTTATTAGGGGTTCAAGCACGAAGTGCTGAAACCCTATTGTAATTGTGCTGATTTTTATTATTATTATTATTATTATTATTATTCCGCCCTAAAACGCATTGTGCAGCCCAAACCGTAAGAGCTGGAACCTTGAAACTTGGCCAAATGGTAGTCCTCAATTTGGGGAGAACCTATCAAAATATGACCCCGATTGGCCTATAGGTGGCGCTATAATGACCTAATTTACTAAATTGCTCATAACTCATAGACAGTTTGTCCTAGAGTCTCAATTTTAGCATCACTGTGATCCCTGGCTCCAGACGGACAAAATGGCTATCTCCAAATCCCGATCCGAGCAAAAAAAAATTTGTTATGGGCAATTTTGTCCAAAACCTACTTTTGCGAACTAGTCCTAGGTTTTTGGCCCAATCCAGACCAGACCAGTCTAGCACAATTCTCTGGAGTCTCTAGATCAATAATTATTGAAAGAAAGTTGAACTTTTGCATTGGCCTGGCTGTAACAGGGTCATTTAGGGAAGGGGCGGGACAAAAAAACACTCAAAAGCCTATACAACCTAAGGGAAAACCCCAAACTTCACAAAAATCGATGAGCAGGTGTGTCAGACCATGGTGAAGAAGCATGCCAAGTTTCGTGAAGATCGGACCATAGGTGGCGCTATAACTGTCCAAAACGTCTCTTCTTATTAGGGGTTCAAGCACGAAGTGCTGAAACCCTATTGTAATTGTGCTGATTTTTATTATTATTATTATTATTATTATTCCGCCCTAAAACGCATTGTGCAGCCCAAACCGTAAGAGCTGGAACCTTGAAACTTGGCCAAATGGTAGTCCTCAATTTGGGGAGAACCTATCAAAATATGACCCCGATTGGCCTATAGGTGGCGCTATAATGACCAAATTTACTAAATTGCTCATAACTCCTAGACAGTTTGTCCTAGAGTCTCAATTTTAGCATCACTGTGATCCCTGGCTCCAGACGGACAAAATGGCTATCTCCAAATCCCGATCCGAGCAAAAAAAAATTTGTTATGGGCAATTTTGTCCAAAACCTACTTTTGCGAACTAGTCCTAGGTTTTTGGCCCAATCCAGACCAGACCAGTCTAGCACAATTCTCTGGAGTCTCTAGATCAATAATTATTGAAAGAAAGTTGAACTTTTGCATTGGCCTGGCTGTAACAGGGTCATTTAGGGAAGGGGCGGGACAAAAAAACACTCAAAAGCCTATACAACCTAAGGGAAAACCCCAAACTTCACAAAAATCGATGAGCAGGTGTGTCAGACCATGGTGAAGAAGCATGCCAAGTTTCGTGAAGATCGGACCATAGGTGGCGCTATAACTGTCCAAAACGTCTCTTCTTATTAGGGGTTCAAGCACGAAGTGCTGAAACCCTATTGTAATTGTGCTGATTTTTATTATTATTATTATTATTATTCCGCCCTAAAACGCATTGTGCAGCCCAAACCGTAAGAGCTGGAACCTTGAAACTTGGCCAAATGGTAGTCCTCAATTTGGGGAGAACCTATCAAAATATGACCCCGATTGGCCTATAGGTGGCGCTATAATGACCAAATTTACTAAATTGCTCATAACTCCTAGACAGTTTGTCCTAGAGTCTCAATTTTAGCATCACTGTGATCCCTGGCTCCAGACGGACAAAATGGCTATCTCCAAATCCCGATCCGAGCAAAAAAAAATTTGTTATGGGCAATTTTGTCCAAAACCTACTTTTGCGAACTAGTCCTAGGTTTTTGGCCCAATCCAGACCAGACCAGTCTAGCACAATTCTCTGGAGTCTCTAGATCAATAATTATTGAAAGAAAGTTGAACTTTTGCATTGGCCTGGCTGTAACAGGGTCATTTAGGGAAGGGGCGGGACAAAAAAACACTCAAAAGCCTATACAACCTAAGGGAAAACCCCAAACTTCACAAAAATCGATGAGCAGGTGTGTCAGACCATGGTGAAGAAGCATGCCAAGTTTCGTGAAGATCGGACCATAGGTGGCGCTATAACTGTCCAAAACGTCTCTTCTTATTAGGGGTTCAAGCACGAAGTGCTGAAACCCTATTGTAATTGTGCTGATTTTTATTATTATTATTATTATTATTATTATTCCGCCCTAAAACGCATTGTGCAGCCCAAACCGTAAGAGCTGGAACCTTGAAACTTGGCCAAATGGTAGTCCTCAATTTGGGGAGAACCTATCAAAATATGACCCCGATTGGCCTATAGGTGGCGCTATAATGACCAAATTTACTAAATTGCTCATAACTCATAGACAGTTTGTCCTAGAGTCTCAATTTTAGCATCACTGTGATCCCTGGCTCCAGACGGACAAAATGGCTATCTCCAAATCCCGATCCGAGCAAAAAAAAAATTTGTTATGGGCAATTTTGTCCAAAACCTACTTTTGCGAACTAGTCCTAGGTTTTTGGCCCAATCCAGACCAGACCAGTCTAGCACAATTCTCTGGAGTCTCTAGATCAATAATTATTGAAAGAAAGTTGAACTTTTGCATTGGCCTGGCTGTAACAGGGTCATTTAGGGAAGGGGCGGGACAAAAAAACACTCAAAAGCCTATACAACCTAAGGGAAAACCCCAAACTTCACAAAAATCGATGAGCAGGTGTGTCAGACCATGGTGAAGAAGCATGCCAAGTTTCGTGAAGATCGGACCATAGGTGGCGCTATAACTGTCCAAAACGTCTCTTCTTATTAGGGGTTCAAGCACGAAGTGCTGAAACCCTATTGTAATTGTGCTGATTTTTATTATTATTATTATTATTATTATTATTCCGCCCTAAAACGCATTGTGCAGCCCAAACCGTAAGAGCTGGAACCTTGAAACTTGGCCAAATGGTAGTCCTCAATTTGGGGAGAACCTATCAAAATATGACCCCGATTGGCCTATAGGTGGCGCTATAATGACCAAATTTACTAAATTGCTCATAACTCATAGACAGTTTGTCCTAGAGTCTCAATTTTAGCATCACTGTGATCCCTGGCTCCAGACGGACAAAATGGCTATCTCCAAATCCCGATCCGAGCAAAAAAAAAATTTGTTATGGGCAATTTTGTCCAAAACCTACTTTTGCGAACTAGTCCTAGGTTTTTGGCCCAATCCAGACCAGACCAGTCTAGCACAATTCTCTGGAGTCTCTAGATCAATAATTATTGAAAGAAAGTTGAACTTTTGCATTGGCCTGGCTGTAACAGGGTCATTTAGGGAAGGGGCGGGACAAAAAAACACTCAAAAGCCTATACAACCTAAGGGAAAACCCCAAACTTCACAAAAATCGATGAGCAGGTGTGTCAGACCATGGTGAAGAAGCATGCCAAGTTTCGTGAAGATCGGACCATAGGTGGCGCTATAACTGTCCAAAACGTCTCTTCTTATTAGGGGTTCAAGCACGAAGTGCTGAAACCCTATTGTAATTGTGCTGATTTTTATTATTATTATTATTATTATTATTATTCCGCCCTAAAACGCATTGTGCAGCCCAAACCGTAAGAGCTGGAACCTTGAAACTTGGCCAAATGGTAGTCCTCAATTTGGGGAGAACCTATCAAAATATGACCCCGATTGGCCTATAGGTGGCGCTATAATGACCTAATTTACTAAATTGCTCATAACTCATAGACAGTTTGTCCTAGAGTCTCAATTTTAGCATCACTGTGATCCCTGGCTCCAGACGGACAAAATGGCTATCTCCAAATCCCGATCCGAGCAAAAAAAAATTTGTTATGGGCAATTTTGTCCAAAACCTACTTTTGCGAACTAGTCCTAGGTTTTTGGCCCAATCCAGACCAGACCAGTCTAGCACAATTCTCTGGAGTCTCTAGATCAATAATTATTGAAAGAAAGTTGAACTTTTGCATTGGCCTGGCTGTAACAGGGTCATTTAGGGAAGGGGCGGGACAAAAAAACACTCAAAAGCCTATACAACCTAAGGGAAAACCCCAAACTTCACAAAAATCGATGAGCAGGTGTGTCAGACCATGGTGAAGAAGCATGCCAAGTTTCGTGAAGATCGGACCATAGGTGGCGCTATAACTGTCCAAAACGTCTCTTCTTATTAGGGGTTCAAGCACGAAGTGCTGAAACCCTATTGTAATTGTGCTGATTTTTATTATTATTATTATTATTATTATTCCGCCCTAAAACGCATTGTGCAGCCCAAACCGTAAGAGCTGGAACCTTGAAACTTGGCCAAATGGTAGTCCTCAATTTGGGGAGAACCTATCAAAATATGACCCCGATTGGCCTATAGGTGGCGCTATAATGACCAAATTTACTAAATTGCTCATAACTCCTAGACAGTTTGTCCTAGAGTCTCAATTTTAGCATCACTGTGATCCCTGGCTCCAGACGGACAAAATGGCTATCTCCAAATCCCGATCCGAGCAAAAAAAAATTTGTTATGGGCAATTTTGTCCAAAACCTACTTTTGCGAACTAGTCCTAGGTTTTTGGCCCAATCCAGACCAGACCAGTCTAGCACAATTCTCTGGAGTCTCTAGATCAATAATTATTGAAAGAAAGTTGAACTTTTGCATTGGCCTGGCTGTAACAGGGTCATTTAGGGAAGGGGCGGGACAAAAAAACACTCAAAAGCCTATACAACCTAAGGGAAAACCCCAAACTTCACAAAAATCGATGAGCAGGTGTGTCAGACCATGGTGAAGAAGCATGCCAAGTTTCGTGAAGATCGGACCATAGGTGGCGCTATAACTGTCCAAAACGTCTCTTCTTATTAGGGGTTCAAGCACGAAGTGCTGAAACCCTATTGTAATTGTGCTGATTTTTATTATTATTATTATTATTATTCCGCCCTAAAACGCATTGTGCAGCCCAAACCGTAAGAGCTGGAACCTTGAAACTTGGCCAAATGGTAGTCCTCAATTTGGGGAGAACCTATCAAAATATGACCCCGATTGGCCTATAGGTGGCGCTATAATGACCAAATTTACTAAATTGCTCATAACTCCTAGACAGTTTGTCCTAGAGTCTCAATTTTAGCATCACTGTGATCCCTGGCTCCAGACGGACAAAATGGCTATCTCCAAATCCCGATCCGAGCAAAAAAAAATTTGTTATGGGCAATTTTGTCCAAAACCTACTTTTGCGAACTAGTCCTAGGTTTTTGGCCCAATCCAGACCAGACCAGTCTAGCACAATTCTCTGGAGTCTCTAGATCAATAATTATTGAAAGAAAGTTGAACTTTTGCATTGGCCTGGCTGTAACAGGGTCATTTAGGGAAGGGGCGGGACAAAAAAACACTCAAAAGCCTATACAACCTAAGGGAAAACCCCAAACTTCACAAAAATCGATGAGCAGGTGTGTCAGACCATGGTGAAGAAGCATGCCAAGTTTCGTGAAGATCGGACCATAGGTGGCGCTATAACTGTCCAAAACGTCTCTTCTTATTAGGGGTTCAAGCACGAAGTGCTGAAACCCTATTGTAATTGTGCTGATTTTTATTATTATTATTATTATTATTATTATTCCGCCCTAAAACGCATTGTGCAGCCCAAACCGTAAGAGCTGGAACCTTGAAACTTGGCCAAATGGTAGTCCTCAATTTGGGGAGAACCTATCAAAATATGACCCCGATTGGCCTATAGGTGGCGCTATAATGACCAAATTTACTAAATTGCTCATAACTCATAGACAGTTTGTCCTAGAGTCTCAATTTTAGCATCACTGTGATCCCTGGCTCCAGACGGACAAAATGGCTATCTCCAAATCCCGATCCGAGCAAAAAAAAAATTTGTTATGGGCAATTTTGTCCAAAACCTACTTTTGCGAACTAGTCCTAGGTTTTTGGCCCAATCCAGACCAGACCAGTCTAGCACAATTCTCTGGAGTCTCTAGATCAATAATTATTGAAAGAAAGTTGAACTTTTGCATTGGCCTGGCTGTAACAGGGTCATTTAGGGAAGGGGCGGGACAAAAAAACACTCAAAAGCCTATACAACCTAAGGGAAAACCCCAAACTTCACAAAAATCGATGAGCAGGTGTGTCAGACCATGGTGAAGAAGCATGCCAAGTTTCGTGAAGATCGGACCATAGGTGGCGCTATAACTGTCCAAAACGTCTCTTCTTATTAGGGGTTCAAGCACGAAGTGCTGAAACCCTATTGTAATTGTGCTGATTTTTATTATTATTATTATTATTATTATTATTCCGCCCTAAAACGCATTGTGCAGCCCAAACCGTAAGAGCTGGAACCTTGAAACTTGGCCAAATGGTAGTCCTCAATTTGGGGAGAACCTATCAAAATATGACCCCGATTGGCCTATAGGTGGCGCTATAATGACCAAATTTACTAAATTGCTCATAACTCATAGACAGTTTGTCCTAGAGTCTCAATTTTAGCATCACTGTGATCCCTGGCTCCAGACGGACAAAATGGCTATCTCCAAATCCCGATCCGAGCAAAAAAAAAATTTGTTATGGGCAATTTTGTCCAAAACCTACTTTTGCGAACTAGTCCTAGGTTTTTGGCCCAATCCAGACCAGACCAGTCTAGCACAATTCTCTGGAGTCTCTAGATCAATAATTATTGAAAGAAAGTTGAACTTTTGCATTGGCCTGGCTGTAACAGGGTCATTTAGGGAAGGGGCGGGACAAAAAAACACTCAAAAGCCTATACAACCTAAGGGAAAACCCCAAACTTCACAAAAATCGATGAGCAGGTGTGTCAGACCATGGTGAAGAAGCATGCCAAGTTTCGTGAAGATCGGACCATAGGTGGCGCTATAACTGTCCAAAACGTCTCTTCTTATTAGGGGTTCAAGCACGAAGTGCTGAAACCCTATTGTAATTGTGCTGATTTTTATTATTATTATTATTATTATTATTATTATTATTCCGCCCTAAAACGCATTGTGCAGCCCAAACCGTAAGAGCTGGAACCTTGAAACTTGGCCAAATGGTAGTCCTCAATTTGGGGAGAACCTATCAAAGTATGACCCAGATTGGCCCATAGGTGGCGCTATAGCAACCAAAAGCGCGGAACTGCTCATAACTCCTAGACCGTATGTCGTAGACTCAAGTGTCCTATATCATTGGAAAGCTGGACGCCTGAAGGTCAAAACGTATATCTCTGATTTTATTTCAGGTATGCAAATTTTTCCGCCATTTTGAATTTTGTCAAAAACCTACTTTTGCGAACTAGTCCTAGGTTTTTTGTCCAATTGGATCCAAAACAGTGCAGAAATGTTCTCTGGAGTCTGAATATCAATAATTATCGAAAAAAAGTCGAAATTTCGATTCCTGATCGCCGGGGGGTGATAAATTAATGTTGTGGGAGGAGCCTATTTTACTAAAATGGCTATAACTCGAGAATGAAATTAGATATCTTCACCAAACTTGGTGCACATGTGTATGAGTTCAATCTGGGGTCACAGTAAAAAAATCGCGACGATTGATTACTAGGTGGCGCTATAACATGAAAAAAACATGAAAACGGCTATGACCACGTGACCGTTAGTCCGATTGACTTGAAAATTGGTATGCAGTGTCTTGGTCCAAGGTACCATGTATGTCTATGAGGACATTGGCGTATCTCGAAAAACATGGCCGCCATCGACCAATGAAATTTGAGCACCTATTAGACAAGGTTAACGGAGGCCGATCGGAACGAAACTCGATGGGCATGTTCGACTCATGGCCCTAGAGGTCTCTAAGAGTTTTGAAAGAAATCGGCCACTAGTTGGCGCTAACGAGTTTTATGGCTCTGTAATCACGTGGTGTTACACTTATCGTCACAAAATGCATATCATCTGATAGATCTGCTCATGCTGAACAACTTTGCCTCAAGAACTAATGCTGTCAATTAAACCGTTTATTAAATATTCGTAATTATGTTAAAAACCTACTTTTGCAAACTAGTCCTAGGTTTTTCGCCCGATCGAAACCAGACCAGTCTAGGACAATTCTCTGGACACTCTAGATCAATAATTATCAAAAAAAAGTTGAACTTTTGCATGTAGATGGCTGTAATAGGGTCATTTAGAAAAGGGGCATGGCAAAAAAACACTAAAAAGCCTATAAATCCTAAATGAAAACTCAGAACTTCACAAAAATTGGTGAGCATATGTGACATAACATCATTAACAAGCATGCCAATTTTTATGGAGATCGGACCATAGGTGGCGCTATAACTGCTAAAAAGCTTTAAAACCATATATTTCCTATGGTATTTCCTGTAAATGGTCTTTTCCATCTATTATGTCAGTAGTTACATGCTTGCTAAATAAAACTTAATCACTTTTGATGCTTTTGTGCTTAAAGGCCTTAACTGCTTGAACCCCGATAAATGCTGCTTGCAGCTTTAATTATTATTATTATTATTATTCTGCCGTAAAACGCATCGTGCAGCCCAAACCGTAAGGGCTAGAGCTTTGAAACTTTGCCATATGGTAGTACAAAAATCGAGGAGAGGTTATCAAATTATGACCCCGATTGGCCCATAGGTGGCGCTATAGCAACCAAAAGCGCAAAACTGCTCATAACTCCTAGACCGTAAGTCATAGACTCAAGTGTCTTATATCATTGGAAAGCTGGACGCCTGACGAACAAAACGTATATCTCCGATTTTATTTCCGCCATGATAGATTTTCCGCCATTTTGAATTTTGTCGAAAATCTACTTTTGCGAACTAGTCCCTGGTTTTTTGCCCGATCGGAACCAAACCAGTGCAGAATTGTTCTCTGGAGTCTGAATATCAATAATTATCAAAAAAAAGTTGAAATTTCGATTCACGGTCGCTAGGGGGTGCAAAATTATCGTTGTGGGAGGAGCCTATTTTACTAAAATGGCTATAACTCCAGAAGTAAAAGAGGTATTTTAACCAAACTTGGTACATATGTGTAAGAGGTCAATCTGAGGTCACGGTAAAAAAATCGCGGCGATTGGCCACATGGTGGCGCTATAACATGAAAAAAAAATAAAACAGGCTATAACCACCTGACTGTTAGTCCGATTGACTTGAAAATTGGTATGCAGTGTCTTGGTCCAAGGTGCCATGTATGTCTATGAGGACATTGGTGTATCTCAAAAAACATGGCCGCCATTGGCCAATGAAGTTTGAGCACCGATTAGACAAGGTTAACGGAGGCCGATCGGAACGAAACTCGATGGGCATGTTCGACTCATGGCCCTAGAGTTCTGTAAGAATTTTGAAAGAAATCGGCCACTAGTTGGCGCTAACGAGTTTTATGGCTCTGTAATCACGTGGTGTTACACATATTGTCACAAAATGCATATCATTTGATAGATCTGCTCATGCTGAACAACTTTGCCTCTAGAACCATTGCTGTCAATCAAACCGTTCATTAAATATTCATGAATATGTTCAAAACCTACTTTTGCGAACTAGTCCCTGACTTTTCGCCCGATCGGAACCAGACCAGTCTAGGACAATTCTCTGGACTCTCTAGATCAATAATTATCAAAAAAAAGTTGAACTTTTGTATTTGTATGGCTGTAATAGGGTCATTTATAAAATGGGCGTGGCAAAATACACTAAAAAGCCTATAAATCCTAAATGAAAACTCTGAACTTCACAAAAATTGGTGAGTATATGTGACATAACATCACAAACAAGCATGCAAAATTTTATGGAGATCGGACCAAAGGTGGTGCTATAACAGTTAAAAGGCTTTAAAACCATAGATTTCCTATGGTTAACTGCCTGTATTGGCTGTAAATGGTCTTTTCCATCTCTGATCATATAATTATCATATCATAATGTTCAAAACTAGTGCAATACAATTCTCTCTACTTACTAGATCAATAATTGTCAGAAAAAGTTGAACTACTTCATTTGGATACCTATAATAGGTTCACTTCAAAATGTGGACTTTACCAAGTGTCCCCGAAAGCCTATTTCTCTTTAATCAATGCTCAGACCTTCTTGAAAACAAGTCAGAACATGTAAAATATCACTCTGAACATGCATGAAAATTTTCAGACAGATCGGACAAAATTTGCCTCTATAACAGTTAAAAAGGTGAAAATGATATGAATATAATGGCATATTAAGCCAATAAGTTGTATTTTACTGCCCCCTGCTGTTTAAAATAGTCATTTTGTCATATTGTTCTATAATTTATATTTAGACTTTATAAAATCACTATTTTGACATTTACAATTACATTTAGTCAAAATCCATCTGTTAAAGTATTAGTATTGACAGTTTGATCACATCATATATTTCAAACGTCTGTATCTACAACATAATGTGTGTGTGTAGTCTTAGGTTTCTGAATAAATTCTGAATCATCTGATTAATAGCTTACAAAGACTTTGTGAAATGTTTATAGACCATTCAAATAATATTTCATATAATGACATATCCCAATAGCATTGAAAAAATAACAACATTTGTCTTTGTGTGTGTGTGTGTGTGTGTGTGTGTGTGTGTGTGTGTGTGTGTGTGTGTAAACATGCATTATGGAGTTAAAATGGAAAAACTGTTTTGCTTTAGTGCAGAAAAATGGTGAAAATCAAGAAGTCTGAAGTAAAAGTGAGCCAATATGTGGTCTTCTACTGCCCTCTGCTGGTCATTCTACTTATTAATGAAGTCTACTCACATATGCTTTTGCATTCATTAGACTCTAAAAATCACTTATATAACAATAAGACACTAAAAATCACTTATATAACAATTACTATTGACAATTAACATGGTAAATCATGGAAAGCTATGATAAATCATGATAAACTATGGTAAACTAGAATCATAGTAAATAATACTAGAATGTGGTCAATTTTTGTGGGAGGAGCCTATTTTACTAAAATGGCTATAACTCAAGAAGTAAATGAGATATCTTCACCAAACTCAGTACACATGTGTATGGGTTCAATTTGAGGTCACAATAAACAATTTTATGGAGATCGGACCATAGGTGGCGCTATAACTGTTAAAAAGCTTTAAAACCATATATATTTCCCATGGTAAATTGCCTGTATTGGCTGTAAATGGTCTTTTCCAATCTATTATGTCAGTGGTTACATGCTTGCTAAATAAATCTTAATAACTTTTGATGCTTTTGTGCTTAAATGCCTTAAAGGCCTTAACTGCTTGAACCCCGATAAATGCTGCTTGCAGCTTTAATTAGGGGTTCAAGCATGAAATGCTGAAACCCTATTGTAATTGTAAGGATTCGTAAAACGCATCGCGCAGGACAAACCGTAAGGCCTAGAGACTTGAAACCTGGCCAGATGGTAGGCCTCAATTTGGGGACAACCTATCAGAGTATGACCCCGATTGGCCCATAGGTGGCGCTACAGCAACCAAAAGTTCAAAATCGCTCATATCTCTTAGACCGTTTGTCCCAGGATCAAGTGTCTTATATCGTTGGAATCCTTGGCTCAAGGCGGACAAAATGGCTATCTCCGATTTGGATGTAGGCAGGGAAAATTTTCTGCTATGTTGACTTTTGTCCATAACCTACTTTTGCGAACTAGTCCCTGGTTTTTCGCCCGATCGGAACCAAACCAGTCTAGGACAATTCTCTGGACTCTCTAGATCAATAATTATCAAAAAAAAGTTGAACTTTGGCATTTGCGTGGCTGTAACAGGGTCATTTAGAAAAGGGGCGTGGCAAAATACGCTCAAAAGCCTATAAATCCCAAAGGAAAACTCAGAACTTCACCAAAATTGATGAGCATATGAGTCAGAACATGGTGAGGAAGCATGCAGAGTTTCATGGAGATCGGACCATAGGTGGCGCTATAACTGGCAAAAAGCCTTCATTCTTATTAGGGGTTCAAGCATGAAATGCTGAAACCCTATTGTAATTGTAAGGATTCGTAAAACGCATCGCGCAGGACAAACCGTAAGGCCTAGAGACTTGAAACCTGGCCAGATGGTAGGCCTCAATTTGGGGACAACCTATCAGAGTATGACCCCGATTGGCCCATAGGTGGCGCTACAGCAACCAAAAGTTCAAAATCGCTCATATCTCTTAGACCGTTTGTCCCAGGATCAAGTGTCTTATATCGTTGGAATCCTTGGCTCAAGGCGGACAAAATGGCTATCTCCGATTTGGATGTAGGCAGGGAAAATTTTCTGCTATGTTGACTTTTGTCCATAACCTACTTTTGCGAACTAGTCCCTGGTTTTTCGCCCGATCGGAACCAAACCAGTCTAGGACAATTCTCTGGACTCTCTAGATCAATAATTATCAAAAAAAAGTTGAACTTTGGCATTTGCGTGGCTGTAACAGGGTCATTTAGAAAAGGGGCGTGGCAAAATACGCTCAAAAGCCTATAAATCCCAAAGGAAAACTCAGAACTTCACCAAAATTGATGAGCATATGTGTCAGAACATGGTGAGGAAGCATGCAGAGTTTCATGGAGATCGGACCATAGGTGGCGCTATAACTGGCAAAAAGCCTTCATTCTTATTAGGGGTTCAAGCATGAAATGCTGAAACCCTATTGTAATTGTAAGGATTCGTAAAACGCATCGCGCAGGACAAACCGTAAGGCCTAGAGACTTGAAACCTGGCCAGATGGTAGGCCTCAATTTGGGGACAACCTATCAGAGTATGACCCCGATTGGCCCATAGGTGGCGCTACAGCAACCAAAAGTTCAAAATCGCTCATATCTCTTAGACCGTTTGTCCCAGGATCAAGTGTCTTATATCGTTGGAATCCTTGGCTCAAGGCGGACAAAATGGCTATCTCCGATTTGGATGTAGGCAGGGAAAATTTTCTGCTATGTTGACTTTTGTCCATAACCTACTTTTGCGAACCAGTCCCTGGTTTTTCGCCCGATCGGAACCAAACCAGTCTAGGACAATTCTCTGGACTCTCTAGATCAATAATTATCAAAAAAAAGTTGAACTTTGGCATTTGCGTGGCTGTAACAGGGTCATTTAGAAAAGGGGCGTGGCAAAATACGCTCAAAAGCCTATAAATCCCAAAGGAAAACTCAGAACTTCACCAAAATTGATGAGCATATGTGTCAGAACATGGTGAGGAAGCATGCAGAGTTTCATGGAGATCGGACCATAGGTGGCGCTATAACTGGCAAAAAGCCTTCATTCTTATTAGGGGTTCAAGCATGAAATGCTGAAACCCTATTGTAATTGTAAGGATTCGTAAAACGCATCGCGCAGGACAAACCGTAAGGCCTAGAGACTTGAAACCTGGCCAGATGGTAGGCCTCAATTTGGGGACAACCTATCAGAGTATGACCCCGATTGGCCCATAGGTGGCGCTACAGCAACCAAAAGTTCAAAATCGCTCATATCTCTTAGACCGTTTGTCCCAGGATCAAGTGTCTTATATCGTTGGAATCCTTGGCTCAAGGCGGACAAAATGGCTATCTCCGATTTGGATGTAGGCAGGGAAAATTTTCTGCTATGTTGACTTTTGTCCATAACCTACTTTTGCGAACTAGTCCCTGGTTTTTCGCCCGATCGGAACCAAACCAGTCTAGGACAATTCTCTGGACTCTCTAGATCAATAATTATCAAAAAAAAGTTGAACTTTGGCATTTGCGTGGCTGTAACAGGGTCATTTAGAAAAGGGGCGTGGCAAAATACGCTCAAAAGCCTATAAATCCCAAAGGAAAACTCAGAACTTCACCAAAATTGATGAGCATATGTGTCAGAACATGGTGAGGAAGCATGCAGAGTTTCATGGAGATCGGACCATAGGTGGCGCTATAACTGGCAAAAAGCCTTCATTCTTATTAGGGGTTCAAGCATGAAATGCTGAAACCCTATTGTAATTGTAAGGATTCGTAAAACGCATCGCGCAGGACAAACCGTAAGGCCTAGAGACTTGAAACCTGGCCAGATGGTAGGCCTCAATTTGGGGACAACCTATCAGAGTATGACCCCGATTGGCCCATAGGTGGCGCTACAGCAACCAAAAGTTCAAAATCGCTCATATCTCTTAGACCGTTTGTCCCAGGATCAAGTGTCTTATATCGTTGGAATCCTTGGCTCAAGGCGGACAAAATGGCTATCTCCGATTTGGATGTAGGCAGGGAAAATTTTCTGCTATGTTGACTTTTGTCCATAACCTACTTTTGCGAACCAGTCCCTGGTTTTTCGCCCGATCGGAACCAAACCAGTCTAGGACAATTCTCTGGACTCTCTAGATCAATAATTATCAAAAAAAAGTTGAACTTTGGCATTTGCGTGGCTGTAACAGGGTCATTTAGAAAAGGGGCGTGGCAAAATACGCTCAAAAGCCTATAAATCCCAAAGGAAAACTCAGAACTTCACCAAAATTGATGAGCATATGTGTCAGAACATGGTGAGGAAGCATGCAGAGTTTCATGGAGATCGGACCATAGGTGGCGCTATAACTGGCAAAAAGCCTTCATTCTTATTAGGGGTTCAAGCATGAAATGCTGAAACCCTATTGTAATTGTAAGGATTCGTAAAACGCATCGCGCAGGACAAACCGTAAGGCCTAGAGACTTGAAACCTGGCCAGATGGTAGGCCTCAATTTGGGGACAACCTATCAGAGTATGACCCCGATTGGCCCATAGGTGGCGCTACAGCAACCAAAAGTTCAAAATCGCTCATATCTCTTAGACCGTTTGTCCCAGGATCAAGTGTCTTATATCGTTGGAATCCTTGGCTCAAGGCGGACAAAATGGCTATCTCCGATTTGGATGTAGGCAGGGAAAATTTTCTGCTATGTTGACTTTTGTCCATAACCTACTTTTGCGAACTAGTCCCTGGTTTTTCGCCCGATCGGAACCAAACCAGTCTAGGACAATTCTCTGGACTCTCTAGATCAATAATTATCAAAAAAAAGTTGAACTTTGGCATTTGCGTGGCTGTAACAGGGTCATTTAGAAAAGGGGCGTGGCAAAATACGCTCAAAAGCCTATAAATCCCAAAGGAAAACTCAGAACTTCACCAAAATTGATGAGCATATGTGTCAGAACATGGTGAGGAAGCATGCAGAGTTTCATGGAGATCGGACCATAGGTGGCGCTATAACTGGCAAAAAGCCTTCATTCTTATTAGGGGTTCAAGCATGAAATGCTGAAACCCTATTGTAATTGTAAGGATTCGTAAAACGCATCGCGCAGGACAAACCGTAAGGCCTAGAGACTTGAAACCTGGCCAGATGGTAGGCCTCAATTTGGGGACAACCTATCAGAGTATGACCCCGATTGGCCCATAGGTGGCGCTACAGCAACCAAAAGTTCAAAATCGCTCATATCTCTTAGACCGTTTGTCCCAGGATCAAGTGTCTTATATCGTTGGAATCCTTGGCTCAAGGCGGACAAAATGGCTATCTCCGATTTGGATGTAGGCAGGGAAAATTTTCTGCTATGTTGACTTTTGTCCATAACCTACTTTTGCGAACTAGTCCCTGGTTTTTCGCCCGATCGGAACCAAACCAGTCTAGGACAATTCTCTGGACTCTCTAGATCAATAATTATCAAAAAAAAGTTGAACTTTGGCATTTGCGTGGCTGTAACAGGGTCATTTAGAAAAGGGGCGTGGCAAAATACGCTCAAAAGCCTATAAATCCCAAAGGAAAACTCAGAACTTCACCAAAATTGATGAGCATATGTGTCAGAACATGGTGAGGAAGCATGCAGAGTTTCATGGAGATCGGACCATAGGTGGCGCTATAACTGGCAAAAAGCCTTCATTCTTATTAGGGGTTCAAGCATGAAATGCTGAAACCCTATTGTAATTGTAAGGATTCGTAAAACGCATCGCGCAGGACAAACCGTAAGGCCTAGAGACTTGAAACCTGGCCAGATGGTAGGCCTCAATTTGGGGACAACCTATCAGAGTATGACCCCGATTGGCCCATAGGTGGCGCTACAGCAACCAAAAGTTCAAAATCGCTCATATCTCTTAGACCGTTTGTCCCAGGATCAAGTGTCTTATATCGTTGGAATCCTTGGCTCAAGGCGGACAAAATGGCTATCTCCGATTTGGATGTAGGCAGGGAAAATTTTCTGCTATGTTGACTTTTGTCCATAACCTACTTTTGCGAACTAGTCCCTGGTTTTTCGCCCGATCGGAACCAAACCAGTCTAGGACAATTCTCTGGACTCTCTAGATCAATAATTATCAAAAAAAAGTTGAACTTTGGCATTTGCGTGGCTGTAACAGGGTCATTTAGAAAAGGGGCGTGGCAAAATACGCTCAAAAGCCTATAAATCCCAAAGGAAAACTCAGAACTTCACCAAAATTGATGAGCATATGTGTCAGAACATGGTGAGGAAGCATGCAGAGTTTCATGGAGATCGGACCATAGGTGGCGCTATAACTGGCAAAAAGCCTTCATTCTTATTAGGGGTTCAAGCATGAAATGCTGAAACCCTATTGTAATTGTAAGGATTCGTAAAACGCATCGCGCAGGACAAACCGTAAGGCCTAGAGACTTGAAACCTGGCCAGATGGTAGGCCTCAATTTGGGGACAACCTATCAGAGTATGACCCCGATTGGCCCATAGGTGGCGCTACAGCAACCAAAAGTTCAAAATCGCTCATATCTCTTAGACCGTTTGTCCCAGGATCAAGTGTCTTATATCGTTGGAATCCTTGGCTCAAGGCGGACAAAATGGCTATCTCCGATTTGGATGTAGGCAGGGAAAATTTTCTGCTATGTTGACTTTTGTCCATAACCTACTTTTGCGAACTAGTCCCTGGTTTTTCGCCCGATCGGAACCAAACCAGTCTAGGACAATTCTCTGGACTCTCTAGATCAATAATTATCAAAAAAAAGTTGAACTTTGGCATTTGCGTGGCTGTAACAGGGTCATTTAGAAAAGGGGCGTGGCAAAATACGCTCAAAAGCCTATAAATCCCAAAGGAAAACTCAGAACTTCACCAAAATTGATGAGCATATGAGTCAGAACATGGTGAGGAAGCATGCAGAGTTTCATGGAGATCGGACCATAGGTGGCGCTATAACTGGCAAAAAGCCTTCATTCTTATTAGGGGTTCAAGCATGAAATGCTGAAACCCTATTGTAATTGTAAGGATTCGTAAAACGCATCGCGCAGGACAAACCGTAAGGCCTAGAGACTTGAAACCTGGCCAGATGGTAGGCCTCAATTTGGGGACAACCTATCAGAGTATGACCCCGATTGGCCCATAGGTGGCGCTACAGCAACCAAAAGTTCAAAATCGCTCATATCTCTTAGACCGTTTGTCCCAGGATCAAGTGTCTTATATCGTTGGAATCCTTGGCTCAAGGCGGACAAAATGGCTATCTCCGATTTGGATGTAGGCAGGGAAAATTTTCTGCTATGTTGACTTTTGTCCATAACCTACTTTTGCGAACTAGTCCCTGGTTTTTCGCCCGATCGGAACCAAACCAGTCTAGGACAATTCTCTGGACTCTCTAGATCAATAATTATCAAAAAAAAGTTGAACTTTGGCATTTGCGTGGCTGTAACAGGGTCATTTAGAAAAGGGGCGTGGCAAAATACGCTCAAAAGCCTATAAATCCCAAAGGAAAACTCAGAACTTCACCAAAATTGATGAGCATATGTGTCAGAACATGGTGAGGAAGCATGCAGAGTTTCATGGAGATCGGACCATAGGTGGCGCTATAACTGGCAAAAAGCCTTCATTCTTATTAGGGGTTCAAGCATGAAATGCTGAAACCCTATTGTAATTGTAAGGATTCGTAAAACGCATCGCGCAGGACAAACCGTAAGGCCTAGAGACTTGAAACCTGGCCAGATGGTAGGCCTCAATTTGGGGACAACCTATCAGAGTATGACCCCGATTGGCCCATAGGTGGCGCTACAGCAACCAAAAGTTCAAAATCGCTCATATCTCTTAGACCGTTTGTCCCAGGATCAAGTGTCTTATATCGTTGGAATCCTTGGCTCAAGGCGGACAAAATGGCTATCTCCGATTTGGATGTAGGCAGGGAAAATTTTCTGCTATGTTGACTTTTGTCCATAACCTACTTTTGCGAACCAGTCCCTGGTTTTTCGCCCGATCGGAACCAAACCAGTCTAGGACAATTCTCTGGACTCTCTAGATCAATAATTATCAAAAAAAAGTTGAACTTTGGCATTTGCGTGGCTGTAACAGGGTCATTTAGAAAAGGGGCGTGGCAAAATACGCTCAAAAGCCTATAAATCCCAAAGGAAAACTCAGAACTTCACCAAAATTGATGAGCATATGTGTCAGAACATGGTGAGGAAGCATGCAGAGTTTCATGGAGATCGGACCATAGGTGGCGCTATAACTGGCAAAAAGCCTTCATTCTTATTAGGGGTTCAAGCATGAAATGCTGAAACCCTATTGTAATTGTAAGGATTCGTAAAACGCATCGCGCAGGACAAACCGTAAGGCCTAGAGACTTGAAACCTGGCCAGATGGTAGGCCTCAATTTGGGGACAACCTATCAGAGTATGACCCCGATTGGCCCATAGGTGGCGCTACAGCAACCAAAAGTTCAAAATCGCTCATATCTCTTAGACCGTTTGTCCCAGGATCAAGTGTCTTATATCGTTGGAATCCTTGGCTCAAGGCGGACAAAATGGCTATCTCCGATTTGGATGTAGGCAGGGAAAATTTTCTGCTATGTTGACTTTTGTCCATAACCTACTTTTGCGAACTAGTCCCTGGTTTTTCGCCCGATCGGAACCAAACCAGTCTAGGACAATTCTCTGGACTCTCTAGATCAATAATTATCAAAAAAAAGTTGAACTTTGGCATTTGCGTGGCTGTAACAGGGTCATTTAGAAAAGGGGCGTGGCAAAATACGCTCAAAAGCCTATAAATCCCAAAGGAAAACTCAGAACTTCACCAAAATTGATGAGCATATGTGTCAGAACATGGTGAGGAAGCATGCAGAGTTTCATGGAGATCGGACCATAGGTGGCGCTATAACTGGCAAAAAGCCTTCATTCTTATTAGGGGTTCAAGCATGAAATGCTGAAACCCTATTGTAATTGTAAGGATTCGTAAAACGCATCGCGCAGGACAAACCGTAAGGCCTAGAGACTTGAAACCTGGCCAGATGGTAGGCCTCAATTTGGGGACAACCTATCAGAGTATGACCCCGATTGGCCCATAGGTGGCGCTACAGCAACCAAAAGTTCAAAATCGCTCATATCTCTTAGACCGTTTGTCCCAGGATCAAGTGTCTTATATCGTTGGAATCCTTGGCTCAAGGCGGACAAAATGGCTATCTCCGATTTGGATGTAGGCAGGGAAAATTTTCTGCTATGTTGACTTTTGTCCATAACCTACTTTTGCGAACCAGTCCCTGGTTTTTCGCCCGATCGGAACCAAACCAGTCTAGGACAATTCTCTGGACTCTCTAGATCAATAATTATCAAAAAAAAGTTGAACTTTGGCATTTGCGTGGCTGTAACAGGGTCATTTAGAAAAGGGGCGTGGCAAAATACGCTCAAAAGCCTATAAATCCCAAAGGAAAACTCAGAACTTCACCAAAATTGATGAGCATATGTGTCAGAACATGGTGAGGAAGCATGCAGAGTTTCATGGAGATCGGACCATAGGTGGCGCTATAACTGGCAAAAAGCCTTCATTCTTATTAGGGGTTCAAACATGAAATGCTGAAACCCTATTGTAATTGTAAGGATTCGTAAAACGCATCGCGCAGGACAAACCGTAAGGCCTAGAGACTTGAAACCTGGCCAGATGGTAGGCCTCAATTTGGGGACAACCTATCAGAGTATGACCCCGATTGGCCCATAGGTGGCGCTACAGCAACCAAAAGTTCAAAATCGCTCATATCTCTTAGACCGTTTGTCCCAGGATCAAGTGTCTTATATCGTTGGAATCCTTGGCTCAAGGCGGACAAAATGGCTATCTCCGATTTGGATGTAGGCAGGGAAAATTTTCTGCTATGTTGACTTTTGTCCATAACCTACTTTTGCGAACTAGTCCCTGGTTTTTCGCCCGATCGGAACCAAACCAGTCTAGGACAATTCTCTGGACTCTCTAGATCAATAATTATCAAAAAAAAGTTGAACTTTGGCATTTGCGTGGCTGTAACAGGGTCATTTAGAAAAGGGGCGTGGCAAAATACGCTCAAAAGCCTATAAATCCCAAAGGAAAACTCAGAACTTCACCAAAATTGATGAGCATATGTGTCAGAACATGGTGAGGAAGCATGCAGAGTTTCATGGAGATCGGACCATAGGTGGCGCTATAACTGGCAAAAAGCCTTCATTCTTATTAGGGGTTCAAGCATGAAATGCTGAAACCCTATTGTAATTGTAAGGATTCGTAAAACGCATCGCGCAGGACAAACCGTAAGGCCTAGAGACTTGAAACCTGGCCAGATGGTAGGCCTCAATTTGGGGACAACCTATCAGAGTATGACCCCGATTGGCCCATAGGTGGCGCTACAGCAACCAAAAGTTCAAAATCGCTCATATCTCTTAGACCGTTTGTCCCAGGATCAAGTGTCTTATATCGTTGGAATCCTTGGCTCAAGGCGGACAAAATGGCTATCTCTGATTTGGATGTAGGCAGGGAAAATTTTCTGCTATGTTGACTTTTGTCCATAACCTACTTTTGCGAACCAGTCCCTGGTTTTTCGCCCGATCGGAACCAAACCAGTCTAGGACAATTCTCTGGACTCTCTAGATCAATAATTATCAAAAAAAAGTTGAACTTTGGCATTTGCGTGGCTGTAACAGGGTCATTTAGAAAAGGGGCGTGGCAAAATACGCTCAAAAGCCTATAAATCCCAAAGGAAAACTCAGAACTTCACCAAAATTGATGAGCATATGTGTCAGAACATGGTGAGGAAGCATGCAGAGTTTCATGGAGATCGGACCATAGGTGGCGCTATAACTGGCAAAAAGCCTTCATTCTTATTAGGGGTTCAAGCATGAAATGCTGAAACCCTATTGTAATTGTAAGGATTCGTAAAACGCATCGCGCAGGACAAACCGTAAGGCCTAGAGACTTGAAACCTGGCCAGATGGTAGGCCTCAATTTGGGGACAACCTATCAGAGTATGACCCCGATTGGCCCATAGGTGGCGCTACAGCAACCAAAAGTTCAAAATCGCTCATATCTCTTAGACCGTTTGTCCCAGGATCAAGTGTCTTATATCGTTGGAATCCTTGGCTCAAGGCGGACAAAATGGCTATCTCCGATTTGGATGTTGGCAGGGAACATTTTCTGCTATGTTGACTTTTGTCCATAACCTACTTTTGCGAACTAGTCCCTGGTTTTTCGCCCGATCGGAACCAAACCAGTCTAGGACAATTCTCTGGACTCTCTAGATCAATAATTATCAAAAAAAAGTTGAACTTTGGCATTTGCGTGGCTGTAACAGGGTCATTTAGAAAAGGGGCGTGGCAAAATACGCTCAAAAGCCTATAAATCCCAAAGGAAAACTCAGAACTTCACCAAAATTGATGAGCATATGTGTCAGAACATGGTGAGGAAGCATGCAGAGTTTCATGGAGATCGGACCATAGGTGGCGCTATAACTGGCAAAAAGCCTTCATTCTTATTAGGGGTTCAAGCATGAAATGCTGAAACCCTATTGTAATTGTAAGGATTCGTAAAACGCATCGCGCAGGACAAACCGTAAGGCCTAGAGACTTGAAACCTGGCCAGATGGTAGGCCTCAATTTGGGGACAACCTATCAGAGTATGACCCCGATTGGCCCATAGGTGGCGCTACAGCAACCAAAAGTTCAAAATCGCTCATATCTCTTAGACCGTTTGTCCCAGGATCAAGTGTCTTATATCGTTGGAATCCTTGGCTCAAGGCGGACAAAATGGCTATCTCCGATTTGGATGTAGGCAGGGAACATTTTCTGCTATGTTGACTTTTGTCCATAACCTACTTTTGCGAACTAGTCCCTGGTTTTTCGCCCGATCGGAACCAAACCAGTCTAGGACAATTCTCTGGACTCTCTAGATCAATAATTATCAAAAAAAAGTTGAACTTTGGCATTTGCGTGGCTGTAACAGGGTCATTTAGAAAAGGGGCGTGGCAAAATACGCTCAAAAGCCTATAAATCCCAAAGGAAAACTCAGAACTTCACCAAAATTGATGAGCATATGTGTCAGAACATGGTGAGGAAGCATGCAGAGTTTCATGGAGATCGGACCATAGGTGGCGCTATAACTGGCAAAAAGCCTTCATTCTTATTAGGGGTTCAAGCATGAAATGCTGAAACCCTATTGTAATTGTAAGGATTCGTAAAACGCATCGCGCAGGACAAACCGTAAGGCCTAGAGACTTGAAACCTGGCCAGATGGTAG
This sequence comes from Scardinius erythrophthalmus, assembly GCF_964197995.2. NCBI lineage: Eukaryota > Metazoa > Chordata > Actinopteri > Cypriniformes > Leuciscidae > Scardinius > Scardinius erythrophthalmus. The sequence continues at coordinate 55,299 of NW_028296471.1, read as the reverse complement.
GCCTCAATTTGGGGACAACCTATCAGAGTATGACCCCGATTGGCCCATAGGTGGCGCTACAGCAACCAAAAGTTCAAAATCGCTCATATCTCTTAGACCGTTTGTCCCAGGATCAAGTGTCTTATATCGTTGGAATCCTTGGCTCAAGGCGGACAAAATGGCTATCTCCGATTTGGATGTAGGCAGGGAACATTTTCTGCTATGTTGACTTTTGTCCATAACCTACTTTTGCGAACTAGTCCCTGGTTTTTCGCCCGATCGGAACCAAACCAGTCTAGGACAATTCTCTGGACTCTCTAGATCAATAATTATCAAAAAAAAGTTGAACTTTGGCATTTGCGTGGCTGTAACAGGGTCATTTAGAAAAGGGGCGTGGCAAAATACGCTCAAAAGCCTATAAATCCCAAAGGAAAACTCAGAACTTCACCAAAATTGATGAGCATATGTGTCAGAACATGGTGAGGAAGCATGCAGAGTTTCATGGAGATCGGACCATAGGTGGCGCTATAACTGGCAAAAAGCCTTCATTCTTATTAGGGGTTCAAGCATGAAATGCTGAAACCCTATTGTAATTGTAAGGATTCGTAAAACGCATCGCGCAGGACAAACCGTAAGGCCTAGAGACTTGAAACCTGGCCAGATGGTAGGCCTCAATTTGGGGACAACCTATCAGAGTATGACCCCGATTGGCCCATAGGTGGCGCTACAGCAACCAAAAGTTCAAAATCGCTCATATCTCTTAGACCGTTTGTCCCAGGATCAAGTGTCTTATATCGTTGGAATCCTTGGCTCAAGGCGGACAAAATGGCTATCTCCGATTTGGATGTAGGCAGGGAACATTTTCTGCTATGTTGACTTTTGTCCATAACCTACTTTTGCGAACTAGTCCCTGGTTTTTCGCCCGATCGGAACCAAACCAGTCTAGGACAATTCTCTGGACTCTCTAGATCAATAATTATCAAAAAAAAGTTGAACTTTGGCATTTGCGTGGCTGTAACAGGGTCATTTAGAAAAGGGGCGTGGCAAAATACGCTCAAAAGCCTATAAATCCCAAAGGAAAACTCAGAACTTCACCAAAATTGATGAGCATATGTGTCAGAACATGGTGAGGAAGCATGCAGAGTTTCATGGAGATCGGACCATAGGTGGCGCTATAACTGGCAAAAAGCCTTCATTCTTATTAGGGGTTCAAGCATGAAATGCTGAAACCCTATTGTAATTGTAAGGATTCGTAAAACGCATCGCGCAGGACAAACCGTAAGGCCTAGAGACTTGAAACCTGGCCAGATGGTAGGCCTCAATTTGGGGACCACCTATCAGAGTATGACCCCGATTGGCCCATAGGTGGCGCTACAGCAACCAAAAGTTCAAAATCGCTCATATCTCTTAGACCGTTTGTCCCAGGATCAAGTGTCTTATATCGTTGGAATCCTTGGCTCAAGGCGGACAAAATGGCTATCTCCGATTTGGATGTAGGCAGGGAAAATTTTCTGCTATGTTGACTTTTGTCCATAACCTACTTTTGCGAACTAGTCCCTGGTTTTTCGCCCGATCGGAACCAAACCAGTCTAGGACAATTCTCTGGACTCTCTAGATCAATAATTATCAAAAAAAAGTTGAACTTTGGCATTTGCGTGGCTGTAACAGGGTCATTTAGAAAAGGGGCGTGGCAAAATACGCTCAAAAGCCTATAAATCCCAAAGGAAAACTCAGAACTTCACCAAAATTGATGAGCATATGTGTCAGAACATGGTGAGGAAGCATGCAGAGTTTCATGGAGATCGGACCATAGGTGGCGCTATAACTGGCAAAAAGCCTTCATTCTTATTAGGGGTTCAAGCATGAAATGCTGAAACCCTATTGTAATTGTAAGGATTCGTAAAACGCATCGCGCAGGACAAACCGTAAGGCCTAGAGACTTGAAACCTGGCCAGATGGTAGGCCTCAATTTGGGGACAACCTATCAGAGTATGACCCCGATTGGCCCATAGGTGGCGCTACAGCAACCAAAAGTTCAAAATCGCTCATATCTCTTAGACCGTTTGTCCCAGGATCAAGTGTCTTATATCGTTGGAATCCTTGGCTCAAGGCGGACAAAATGGCTATCTCCGATTTGGATGTAGGCAGGGAAAATTTTCTGCTATGTTGACTTTTGTCCATAACCTACTTTTGCGAACTAGTCCCTGGTTTTTCGCCCGATCGGAACCAAACCAGTCTAGGACAATTCTCTGGACTCTCTAGATCAATAATTATCAAAAAAAAGTTGAACTTTGGCATTTGCGTGGCTGTAACAGGGTCATTTAGAAAAGGGGCGTGGCAAAATACGCTCAAAAGCCTATAAATCCCAAAGGAAAACTCAGAACTTCACCAAAATTGATGAGCATATGTGTCAGAACATGGTGAGGAAGCATGCAGAGTTTCATGGAGATCGGACCATAGGTGGCGCTATAACTGGCAAAAAGCCTTCATTCTTATTAGGGGTTCAAGCATGAAATGCTGAAACCCTATTGTAATTGTAAGGATTCGTAAAACGCATCGCGCAGGACAAACCGTAAGGCCTAGAGACTTGAAACCTGGCCAGATGGTAGGCCTCAATTTGGGGACAACCTATCAGAGTATGACCCCGATTGGCCCATAGGTGGCGCTACAGCAACCAAAAGTTCAAAATCGCTCATATCTCTTAGACCGTTTGTCCCAGGATCAAGTGTCTTATATCGTTGGAATCCTTGGCTCAAGGCGGACAAAATGGCTATCTCCGATTTGGATGTAGGCAGGGAAAATTTTCTGCTATGTTGACTTTTGTCCATAACCTACTTTTGCGAACTAGTCCCTGGTTTTTCGCCCGATCGGAACCAAACCAGTCTAGGACAATTCTCTGGACTCTCTAGATCAATAATTATCAAAAAAAAGTTGAACTTTGGCATTTGCGTGGCTGTAACAGGGTCATTTAGAAAAGGGGCGTGGCAAAATACGCTCAAAAGCCTATAAATCCCAAAGGAAAACTCAGAACTTCACCAAAATTGATGAGCATATGTGTCAGAACATGGTGAGGAAGCATGCAGAGTTTCATGGAGATCGGACCATAGGTGGCGCTATAACTGGCAAAAAGCCTTCATTCTTATTAGGGGTTCAAGCATGAAATGCTGAAACCCTATTGTAATTGTAAGGATTCGTAAAACGCATCGCGCAGGACAAACCGTAAGGCCTAGAGACTTGAAACCTGGCCAGATGGTAGGCCTCAATTTGGGGACAACCTATCAGAGTATGACCCCGATTGGCCCATAGGTGGCGCTACAGCAACCAAAAGTTCAAAATCGCTCATATCTCTTAGACCGTTTGTCCCAGGATCAAGTGTCTTATATCGTTGGAATCCTTGGCTCAAGGCGGACAAAATGGCTATCTCCGATTTGGATGTAGGCAGGGAAAATTTTCTGCTATGTTGACTTTTGTCCATAACCTACTTTTGCGAACTAGTCCCTGGTTTTTCGCCCGATCGGAACCAAACCAGTCTAGGACAATTCTCTGGACTCTCTAGATCAATAATTATCAAAAAAAAGTTGAACTTTGGCATTTGCGTGGCTGTAACAGGGTCATTTAGAAAAGGGGCGTGGCAAAATACGCTCAAAAGCCTATAAATCCCAAAGGAAAACTCAGAACTTCACCAAAATTGATGAGCATATGTGTCAGAACATGGTGAGGAAGCATGCAGAGTTTCATGGAGATCGGACCATAGGTGGCGCTATAACTGGCAAAAAGCCTTCATTCTTATTAGGGGTTCAAGCATGAAATGCTGAAACCCTATTGTAATTGTAAGGATTCGTAAAACGCATCGCGCAGGACAAACCGTAAGGCCTAGAGACTTGAAACCTGGCCAGATGGTAGGCCTCAATTTGGGGACAACCTATCAGAGTATGACCCCGATTGGCCCATAGGTGGCGCTACAGCAACCAAAAGTTCAAAATCGCTCATATCTCTTAGACCGTTTGTCCCAGGATCAAGTGTCTTATATCGTTGGAATCCTTGGCTCAAGGCGGACAAAATGGCTATCTCCGATTTGGATGTAGGCAGGGAAAATTTTCTGCTATGTTGACTTTTGTCCATAACCTACTTTTGCGAACTAGTCCCTGGTTTTTCGCCCGATCGGAACCAAACCAGTCTAGGACAATTCTCTGGACTCTCTAGATCAATAATTATCAAAAAAAAGTTGAACTTTGGCATTTGCGTGGCTGTAACAGGGTCATTTAGAAAAGGGGCGTGGCAAAATACGCTCAAAAGCCTATAAATCCCAAAGGAAAACTCAGAACTTCACAAAAATTGGTAAGCATATGTGACATAACATCATTAACAAGCATGAAAAATTCTATGGAGATCGGACGATAGGTGGCGCTATAACTGTTAAAAAGCTTTAAAATCATATATTTCCTATGGTAAACTGCCTGTATTGGCTGTAAATGGTCTTTTCCATCTCTGATCATATAATTTTCATATCATAATGTTCAAAACTAGTGCAATACAATTCTCTGGACTCACTAGATCAATAATTGTCAGAAAAAGTTGAACTACTTCATTTGGATAGCTATAATAGGTTCACTTCAAAATCTGGCCTTTACCAAGTGTCCCCGAAAGCCTATATCTCTTTAATCAATGCTCAGACCTTCTTAAAAACAAGTCAGAACGTGTGAAATATCACCCTGAACAAGCATGAAAATTTTCAGACAGATCGGACAAAATTTGCCTCTATAACAGTTAAAAAGGTGAAAATGATATGAATTAATGGCATGTTAAGCCAATAAGTGGTATTTTACTGCCCCCTGCTGTTTAAAATAGTCATTTTCTCATATTGGTATTGGTATCAGCCATGGTAAATCATGATAAATGATGGTGTGTGTGTGTGTGTGTGTGTGTGTGTGTGTGTGTGTGTGTGTGTGTGTGTGTGTGTGTGTGTGTGTGTGTGTGTGGTACAAATATAACAAAGGTTTTATTTTCCAACATGAAAACAAACATAACAGAGTGCTAGTGCACAAACAATAACTGACAATGATAATGGATGAGAGGGGAACTTAAATACACAGATCAAGACAAGGACAACATGTGACGGTTATGATGATGAGGAGCAGGTGATGATGAGGAGGGTGATGAGGAGCAGGTGCAGGTGATGACGACAGATGGTGAATGTGATGAAGACAGAAGGTGAATGTGATGAAGGTGAATGTGACACCAATATCACTGAAACATTTGTGTGTGTGTGTGTGTGTAGCATTATTGTGTGTAGCATATGTAGCAAGTATGCATTATTGAGTTAACATGGAAACACTGGTTTGCTTTAGTGCAGAAAACTGGTCAAAATCATGAGGTTTAAAGTGAAAGTGAGCCAATAAGTGGTCTTCTACTGCCCTCTGCTGGCCATTCTACTTAATTAAATTTTTCCACATGTGCTTGCATTTATACTTGAATACACACTAAAAATCACTTATATAGCAATAACTATTATAACATAATCATATTTTGTCAGTGTTAATCACTTTATTTGCACTGACACTTCAAATAATTGCTAGTAATGTGGTAAATCATGGTAAATCATGGTTAACTATGCTGTGTGTGTGTGTGTGTGTGTGTGTGTGTGTGTGTGTAAGCATGCATTGAGTTAACATGGATAAACTGGTTTGCTTTAGTGCAGAAAACTGGTTTAAAGTGAAAGTGAGCCAATAAGTGGTCTTCTACTGCCCTCTGCTGGCCATTCTACTTATTAATGAAATATTTCAACATGTGCTTGCATTCATACTTGAATACACACTAAAAAAATCACTTATATAGCAATAACTATTATAACACAATCATATTTTGTCAGTGTTAACCACTTTATTTGCACTGACACTTCAAATAATTGCTAGTAATGTGATAAATCAGGCTAGAAACATGGTAAATCAAAGTAAATAATCCTAGATTGTCGTTTATCTCCTGGTAAATAATACTAGAACGTGGTATATCATGGTAAATCATGGTTAACTATGCTGTGTGTGTATGTGTGTGTGTGTGTGTGTGTGTGTGTGTGTGTGTGTGTGTGTGTGTTTGTGTGTGTGTGTGTGTGTGTGTGTGTGTGTGTGTGTGTGTGTGTGTGTGTGTGTAAGCATGCATTGAGTTAACATGGAAAAACTGGTTTGCTTTAGTGCAGAAAACTGGTTTAAAGTGAAAGTGAGCCAATAAGTGGTCTTCTACTGCCCTCTGCTGGCCATTCTACTTAATAATGAAATATTTTACATGTGCTTTTGCATTCATACTTGGACACACACTAAAAATCACGTATATAACTAACTATTATAACACAATAATATTTTGTCAGTGTTCATCACCTCATTTGCACTGACACTTCACATATTTGCTAGTAATGTGGTTAATCATGCTAGAAACATTGTAAATCATAGTAAATAATACTGAAATAAGGTGTATCAAGGTAAATCATGCTAGAATCCTAATAAATCATTCTGGAACATGGTATATGATAGTAAATCATGCTAGAATCATATTAAATAATTCTAGAATGTGGCAAATCGTTGTGGGAGGAGCCTATTTTACTCAAATGGCTATAACTCAAGAAGTAAATGAGATATCTTCACCAAACTCAGTACACATGTGTATGGGTTCAATTTGAGGTCACAGCAAACAATTCTATGGAGATCGGAGCATAGGTGGCGCTATAACTGTTAAAAAGCTTTAAAACCATATATATCCCATGGCAAATTGCCTGTATTGGCTGTAAATGGTCTTTTCCATCTATTATGTCAGTGGTTACATGCTTGCTAAATAAATCTTAATAACTTTTGATGCTTTTGTGCTTAAATGCCTTAAAGGCCTTAACTGCTTGAACCCCGATAAATGCTGCTTGCAGCTTTAATTATTATTATTATTCTTCTGCCGTAAAACGCATCGTGCAGCCCAAACCGTAAGGGCTAGAGCATTGAAACTTTGCCAGATGGTAGTACAAAAATCGAGGAGAGGTTCAGAGATTATGACCCCGATTGGCCCATAGGTGGCGCTATAGCAACCAAAAGCGCGAAACTGCTCATAACTCCTAGACCGTATGTCGCAGACTCAAGTGTCTTATATCATTGGAAAGCTGGACGCCTGACGAACAAAACGTATATCTCCGATTTCATTTCCGTCATGATAGATTTTCCGCCATTTTGAATTTTGTCGAAAATCTACTTTTGCGAACTAGTCCCTGGTTTTTTGCCCGATCGGAGCCAAACCAGTGCAGAAATGTTCTCTGGAGTCTGAAGATCAATAATTATCGAAAAAATGTTGAAATTTCGATTCATGGACGCTAGGGGGCGCAAAATAATCGTTGTGGGAGGAGCCTATTTTACTAAAATGGCTATAACTTAAAAAGTAAATAAGATAGCTTCACCAAACTCGGTACACATGTGTATGGGTTCATTCTGGGGTCACAGTAAAAAAATCGCGACGATTGAACACTAGGTGGCGCTATAACATGAAAAAAACATGAAAAGGGCTATAACCACCTGACCGTTAGTCCGATTGACTTGAAAATTGGTATGCAGTGTCTTGGTCCAAGGTGCCATGTATGTCTATGAGGACATTGGCGTATCTCAAAAAACATGGCCGCCATTGGCCAATGAAGTTGAGCACCTATTAGACAAGGTTAACGGAGGCCGATCGGAACGAAACTCGATGGGCATGTTCGACTCATGGCCCTAGAGGTCTGTAAGAATTTTGAAAGAAATCGGCCACTAGTTGGCGCTAACGAGTTTTTTGGCTCTGTAATCACGTGGTGTTACACTTATCGTCACAAAAAGCATATCATTTGATATATCTGCTCATGCTGAACAACTTTGCCTCAAGAACCATTTCTGTCAATCAAACCGTTCATTAAATATTCATGAATATGTCTAAAACCTACTTTTGCGAACTAGTCCTAGGTTTTTTGCCCGATCGGAACCAGACCAGTCTAGGACAATTCTCTGGACTCTCTAGATCAATAATTATCAAAAAAAAGTTGAACTTTTGCATTTGGATGGCTGTAATAGGATCATTTATAAAATGGGCATGGAAAAATACATTAAAAAGCCTATAAATCCTAAATAAAAACCCAGAACTTCACAAAAATTGGTGAACTTATGTGACATAACATCATTAACAAGCATGCAAAATTTCATGGAGATCGGACGATAGGTGGCGCTATAACTGTTAAAAATCTTTAAAACCATATATTTCCTATGGTAAACTGCCTGTATTGACTGTAAATGGTCTTTTCCATCTCTGAATATATAATTTTCATATCATAATGTTAAAAACTAGTGCAATACAATTCTCTGGACTCACTAGAACAATAATTGTCAGAAAAAGTTGAACTACTTCATTTGGATAGCTATAATAGGTTCACTTCAAAATGTGGCCTTTACCAAGTGTCCCCGAAAGCCTATATCTCTTTAATGAATGTTCAAACCTTCTTAAAAACAAGTCAGAACATGTGAAATATCACTCTGAACATGCATGAAAATTTTCAGACAGATCTGACAAAATTTGCCTCTATAACAGTTAAAAAGGTGAAAATGATATGAATATAATGACATATTAAGCCAAGAAGTGGTATTTTACTGCCCCCTGCTGTTTAAAATAGTCATGTTGTCATATTGTTCTATAATTTATATTTAGACTTTATAAAATCACTATTTTAACATTTACAATTACATTTAGTCAAAAATCCATCTGTTAAATTATTAGTATTGACAGTTTGATCACATCATATATTTCAAATGTCTGTATCTACAATATAATGTGTGTGTGTAGTCTTAGGTTTCTGAATAAATTCTGAATGATCTGATTAATAGCTTACAAAGACTTTGTGAAATGTTTATAGACCATTCAAATATATTTTCATAATGACATATCCCAATAGCATTGAAAAAACAACATTTGTCTTGTGTGTGTGTGTGTGTGTGTGTGTGTGTGTGTTAACATGCATTATGGATTTAAAATGGAAAAACTGGTTTGCTTTAGTGCAGAAAAATGGTGAAAATCAAGAAGTTTAAAGTGAAAGTGAGCCAATATGTGGTCTTCTACTGCCCTCTGCTGGCCATTCTACTTATTAATGTCTACCCACATATGCTTTTGCATTCATTAGACACTAAAAATCACTTATATAACAATAAAACACTAAAAAATCACTTATAACAATTACTATTGTAGCACAATCATATTTTGTCAGAGTTTATCACTTCATTTTTACTGATACTTCACATAATTGCTAGCAATGTGGTAAATCATGGTTAAATCACACTAAAAACATGGTAAATCAATAAATGATACTAGAATGTGGTGTATCAAGGTAAATCATACTACAATCCTGGTACATCATTCTAGAACATAGTATATCATGGTACATCATGCTAGAACATGGTAAATCATGGTAAACTATGCTAGAACAGGGTAAATCATGGTAAGCCATGATAAATCATAATAAACTATGGTAAATCATGTTAGAATGTGGTATATCATGGTAAATCATGCTAGAACATGGTAAATCATGGTAAACTATGCTAGAACAGGGTAAATCATGGTAAACTATGATAAATCATGATAAACTATGGTAATCCATGCTAGAATCACAGTAAACAATGGTAAATCATACTAGAATGTAGTATATCATGGTAAATTATGCTAGAATATGGCAAATCATGCTAGAATCATAGTAAATAATACTAGAATGTGCTAAATTGTTGTGGGAGGAGCCTATTTTACTAAAATGGCTATAACTCAAGAAGTAAATGAGATATCTTCACCAAACTCAGTACACATGTGTATGGGTTCAATTTGAGGTCACAGTAAACAATTCTATGGAGATCGGACCATAGGTGGCGCTATAACTGTTAAAAAGCTTTAAAACCATATATATCCCATGGTAAACTGCCTGTATTGGCTGTAAATGGTCTTTTCCATCTATTATGTCCGTGGTTACATGCTTGCTAAATAAATCTTAACTTTTGATGCTTTTGTGCTTAAATGCTTAAAAGGCTTTAACTGCTTGAACCCCGATAAATGCTGCTTGCAGCTTTAATTATTATTATTAGGGGTTCAAGCACGAAGTGCTGAAACCCTATTGTAATTGTACTGATTTTTATTATTATTATTATTATTATTATTCTGCCGTAAAACGCATCGTGCAGCCCAAACCGTAAGGGCTAGAGCTTTGAAACTTTGCCAGATGGTAGTACAAAAATCGAGGAGAGGTTATCAAATTATGACCTCGATTGGCCCATAGGTGGCGCTATAACAACCAAAAGCGCGAAAGTGGTCATAACTCCTGGACCGTATGTCGTAGACACAAGTGTCTTATATCATTGGAAAGCTGGTCGTCTGACAAACAAAACGTATATCTCCGATTTCATTTCCGTCATGATAGATTTTCCGCCATTTTGAATTTTGTCGAAAACCTACTTTTGCGAACTAGTCCCTGGTTTTTTGCTCGATCGGAACCAAACCAGTGCAGAATTGTTCTCTGGAGACTGAAGATCAATAATTATTGAAAAAAAGTTGAAATTTCGATTCAGGGTCGCTAGGGGGCGCAAAATTAACGTTGTGGGCGGAGCCTATTTTACTAAAATGGCTATAACTCCAGAAGTAAATGAGGTATTTTCAACAAACTTGGTACACATATGTAAGAGGTCAATCTGAGGACACGGTAAAAAAATCGCGGCGATTGGCCACATGGTGGCGCTATAACATGAAAAAAACATAAAACAGGCTATAACCACCTGACCGTTAGTCCGATTGACTTGAAAATTGGTATGCAGTGTCTTGGTCCAAGGTGCCATGTATGTCTATGAGGACATTGGTGTATCTCAAAAAACATGGCCGCCATTGGCCAATGAAGTTGAGCACCTATTAGACAAGGTTAACGGAGGCCGATCGGAACGAAACTCGGTGGGCATGTTCGACTCATGGCCCTAGAGGTCTGTAAGAATTTTGAAAGAAATCGGCCACTAGTTGGCGCTAACGAGTTTTATGGCTCTGTAATCACGTGGTGTTAGATATATTGTCACAAAATGCATATCATTTAATAGATCTGCTCATGCTGAACAACTTTGCCTCTAGAACCATTGCTGTCAATCAAACCGTTCATTAAATATTCATGAATATGTTAAAAACCTACTTTTGCGAACTAGTCCCTGGTTTTTTGCCCGATCGGAACCAGACCAGTCTAGGACAATTCTATGGACTCTCTAGATCAATAATTATCAAAAAAAGTTGAACTTTTGTATTTGTATGGCTGTAATAGGGTCATTTATAAAATGGGTGTGGCAAAATACACTCAAAAGCCTATAAATCCTAAATGAAAACTCAGAACTTCACAAAAATTGGTGAGCATATGTGTCATAACATCACAAACAAGCTTGCAAAATTTTATGGAGATTGGACAATAGTTGGCGCTATAACTGTTAAAAAGCTTTAAAACCATATATTTCCTATGGTAAACTGCCTGTATTGGCTGTAAATGGTCTTTTCCATGTCTGATCATATAATTTTCATATCATAATGTTCAAAACTAGTGCAATACAATTCTCTGGACTCACTAGATCAATAATTGTCAGAAAAAGTTGAACTACTTCATTTGGATAGCTATAATAGGTTCACTTCAAAATCTGGCCTTTACCAAGTGTCCCCGAAAGCCTATATCTCTTTAATCAATGCTCAGACCTTCTTAAAAACAAGTCAGAACGTGTGAAATATCACCCTGAACAAGCATGAAAATTTTCAGACAGATCGGACAAAATTTGCCTCTATAACAGTTAAAAAGGTGAAAATGATATGATTTAATGGCATGTTAAGCCAATAAGTGGTATTTTACTGCCCCCTGCTGTTTAAAATAGTCATTTTCTCATATTGGTATTGGTATCAGCCATGGTAAATCATGATAAATGATGGTGTGTGTGTGTGTGTGTGTGTGTGTGTGTGTGTGTGTGTGTGTGTGTGTGTGTGTGTGGTACAAATATAACAAAGGTTTTATTTTCCAACATGAAAACAAACATAACAGAGTGCTAGTGCACAAACAATAACCGACAATGATAATGGATGAGAGGGGAACTTAAATACACAGATCAAGACAAGGACAACAGGTGACGGTTATGATGATGAGGAGCAGGTGATGATGAGGAGGGTGATGAGGAGCAGGTGCAGGTGATGACGACAGATGGTGAATGTGATGAAGACAGAAGGTGAATGTGATGAAGGTGAATGTGACACCAATATCACTGAAACATTTGTGTGTGTGTGTGTGTGTGTGTGTGTGTGTGTGTGTGTGTGTGTGTGTGTGTGTGTAGCATTATTGTGTGTAGCATATGTAGCAATTATGCATTATTGAGTTAACATGGAAACACTGGTTTGCTTTAGTGCAGAAAACTGGTCAAAATCATGAGGTTTAAAGTGAAAGTGAGCCAATAAGTGGTCTTCTACTGCCCTCTGCTGGCCATTCTACTTATTAATTAAATTTTTCCACATGTGCTTGCATTTATACTTGAATACACACTAAAAATCACTTATATAGCAATAACTATTATAACACAATCATATTTTGTCAGTGTTAATCACTTTATTTGCACTGACACTTCAAATAATTGCTAGTAATGTGGTAAATCATGGTAAATCATGGTTAACTATGCTCTGTGTGTGTGTGTGTGTGTGTGTGTGTGTGTGTGTGTGTGTGTGTGTGTGTGTGTGTGTGTGTGTGTGTGTGTGTGTGTAAGCATGCATTGAGTTAACATAGATAAACTGGTTTGCTTTAGTGCAGAAAACTGGTTTAAAGTGAAAGTGAGCCAATAAGTGGTCTTCTACTGCCCTCTGCTGGCCATTCTACTTATTAATGAAATATTTCAACATGTGCTTGCATTCATACTTGAATACACACAAAAAAAATCACTTATATAGCAATAACTATTATAACACAATCATATTTTGTCAGTGTTAATCACTTTATTTGCACTGACACTTCAAATAATTGCTAGTAATGTGATAAATCAGGCTAGAAACATGGTAAATCAAAGTAAATAATACTAGATTGTCGTTTATCTCCTGGTAAATAATACTAGAACGTGGTATATCATGGTAAATCACGGTTAACTATGCTGTGTGTGTATGTGTGTGTGTGTGTGTGTGTGTTTGTGTGTGTGTGTGTGTGTGTGTGTGTGTGTTTGTGTGTGTGTGTGTGTGTGTGTGTGTGTGTGTGTGTGTGTGTGTGTGTGTGTGTGTGTGTGTGTGTAAGCATGCATTGAGTTAACATGGAAAAACTGGTTTGCTTTAGTGCAGAAAACTGGTTTAAAGTGAAAGTGAGCCAATAAGTGGTCTTCTACTGCCCTCTGCTGGCCATTCTACTTAATAATGAAATATTTTACATGTGCTTTTGCATTCATACTTGGACACACACTAAAAATCACGTATATAACTAACTATTATAACACAATAATATTTTGTCAGTGTTCATCACCTCATTTGCACTGACACTTCACATATTTGCTAGTAATGTGGTTAATCATGCTAGAAACATTGTAAATCATAGTAAATAATACTGAAATGAGGTGTATCAAGGTAAATCATGCTAGAATCCTAATAAATCATTCTGGAACATGGTATATGATAGTAAATCATGCTAGAATCATATTAAATAATTCTAGAATGTGGCAAATCGTTGTGGGAGGAGCCTATTTTACTCAAATGGCTATAACTCAAGAAGTAAATGAGATATCTTCACCAAACTCAGTACACATGTGTATGGGTTCAATTTGAGGTCACAGTAAACAATTCTATGGAGATCGGAGCATAGGTGGCGCTATAACTGTTAAAAAGCTTTAAAACCATATATATCCCATGGCAAATTGCCTGTATTGGCTGTAAATGGTCTTTTCCATCTATTATGTCAGTGGTTACATGCTTGCTAAATAAATCTTAATAACTTTTGATGCTTTTGTGCTTAAATGCCTTAAAGGCCTTAACTGCTTGAACCCCGATAAATGCTGCTTGCAGCTTTAATTATTATTATTATTCTGCCGTAAAACGCATCGTGCAGCCCAAACCGTAAGGGCTAGAGCTTTGAAACTTTGCCAGATGGTAGTACAAAAATCGAGGAGAGGTTATCAAATTATGACCTCGATTGGCCCATAGGTGGCGCTATAACAACCAAAAGCGCGAAAGTGGTCATAACTCCTGGACCGTATGTCGTAGACACAAGTGTCTTATATCATTGGAAAGCTGGTCGTCTGACGAACAAAACGTATATCTCCGATTTCATTTCCGTCATGATAGATTTTCCGCCATTTTGAATTTTGTCGAAAACCTACTTTTGCGAACTAGTCCCTGGTTTTTTGCTCGATCGGAACCAAACCAGTGCAGAATTGTTCTCTGGAGACTGAAGATCAATAATTATCGAAAAAAAGTTGAAATTTCGATTCAGGGTCGCTAGGGGGCGCAAAATTAACGTTGTGGGCGGAGCCTATTTTACTAAAATGGCTATAACTCCAGAAGTAAATGAGGTATTTTCACCAAACTTGGTACACGTATGTAAGAGGTCAATCTGAGGACACGGTAAAAAAATCGCGGCGATTGGCCACATGGTGGCGCTATAACATGAAAAAAACATAAAACAGGCTATAACCACCTGACCGTTAGTCCGATTGACTTGAAAATTGGTATGCAGTGTCTTGGTCCAAGGTGCCATGTATGTCTATGAGGACATTGGTGTATCTCAAAAAACATGGCCGCCATTGGCCAATGAAGTTGAGCACCTATTAGACAAGGTTAACGGAGGCCGATCGGAACGAAACTCGGTGGGCATGTTCGACTCATGGCCCTAGAGGTCTGTAAGAATTTTGAAAGAAATCGGCCACTAGTTGGCGCTAACGAGTTTTATGGCTCTGTAATCACGTGGTGTTAGATATATTGTCACAAAATGCATATCATTTGATAGATCTGCTCATGCTGAACAACTTTGCCTCTAGAACCATTGCTGTCAATCAAACCGTTCATTAAATATTCATGAATATGTTAAAAACCTACTTTTGCGAACTAGTCCCTGGTTTTTCGCCCGATCGGAACCAGACCAGTCTAGGACAATTCTATGGACTCTCTAGATCAATAATTATCAAAAAAAAGTTGAACTTTTGTATTTGTATGGCTGTAATAGGGTCATTTATAAAATGGGTGTGGCAAAATACACTCAAAAGCCTATAAATCCTAAATGAAAACTCAGAACTTCACAAAAATTGGTGAGCATATGTGTCATAACATCACAAACAAGCTTGCAAAATTTTATGGAGATTGGACAATAGTTGGCGCTATAACTGTTAAAAAGCTTTAAAACCATATATTTCCTATGGTAAACTGCCTGTATTGGCTGTAAATGGTCTTTTCCATGTCTGATCATATAATTTTCATATCATAATGTTCAAAACTAGTGCAATACAATTCTCTGGACTCACTAGATCAATAATTGTCAGAAAAAGTTGAACTACTTCATTTGGATAGCTATAATAGGTTCACTTCAAAATCTGGCCTTTACCAAGTGTCCCCGAAAGCCTATATCTCTTTAATCAATGCTCAGACCTTCTTAAAAACAAGTCAGAACGTGTGAAATATCACCCTGAACAAGCATGAAAATTTTCAGACAGATCGGACAAAATTTGCCTCTATAACAGTTAAAAAGGTGAAAATGATATGATTTAATGGCATGTTAAGCCAATAAGTGGTATTTTACTGCCCCCTGCTGTTTAAAATAGTCATTTTCTCATATTGGTATTGGTATCAGCCATGGTAAATCATGATAAATGATGGTGTGTGTGTGTGTGTGTGTGTGTGTGTGTGTGTGTGTGTGTGTGTGTGTGTGTGTGTGTGTGTGTGTGTGTGTGTGTGTGTGTGGTACAAATATAACAAAGGTTTTATTTTCCAACATGAAAACAAACATAACAGAGTGCTAGTGCACAAACAATAACCGACAATGATAATGGATGAGAGGGGAACTTAAATACACAGATCAAGACAAGGACAACAGGTGACGGTTATGATGATGAGGTGCAGGTGATGATGAGGAGGGTGATGAGGAGCAGGTGCAGGTGATGACGACAGATGGTGAATGTGATGAAGACAGAAGGTGAATGTGATGAAGGTGAATGTGACACCAATATCACTGAAACATTTGTGTGTGTGTGTGTGTGTGTGTGTGTGTGTGTGTGTGTGTGTGTGTGTGTAGCATTATTGTGTGTAGCATATGTAGCAAGTATGCATTATTGAGTTAACATGGAAACACTGGTTTGCTTTAGTGCAGAAAACTGGTCAAAATCATGAGGTTTAAAGTGAAAGTGAGCCAATAAGTGGTCTTCTACTGCCCTCTGCTGGCCCTTCTACTTATTAATTAAATTTTTCCACATGTGCTTGCATTTATACTTGAATACACACTAAAAATCACTTATATAGCAATAACTATTATAACACAATCATATTTTGTCAGTGTTAATCACTTTATTTGCACTGACACTTCAAATAATTGCTAGTAATGTGATAAATCAGGCTAGAAACATGGTAAATCAAAGTAAATAATACTAGATTGTCGTTTATCTCCTGGTAAATAATACTAGAACGTGGTATATCATGGTAAATCATGGTTAACTATGCTGTGTGTGTATGTGTGTGTGTGTGTGTGTGTGTGTGTGTGTGTGTGTGTGTGTGTGTGTGTGTGTGTGTGTGTGTAAGCATGCATTGAGTTAACATGGAAAAACTGGTTTGCTTTAGTGCAGAAAACTGGTTTAAAGTGAAAGTGAGCCAATAAGTGGTCTTCTAGTGCCCTCTGCTGGCCATTCAACTTAATAATGAAATATTTTACATGTGCTTTTGCATTCATACTTGGACACACACTAAAAATCACGTATATAACTAACTATTATAACACAATAATATTTTGTCAGTGTTCATCACCTCATTTGCACTGACACTTCACATAATTGCTAGTAATGTGGTTAATCATGCTAGAAACATTGTAAATCATAGTAAATAATACTGAAATGAGGTGTATCAAGGTAAATCATGCTAGAATCCTAATAAATCATTCTGGAACATGGTATATGATAGTAAATCATGCTAGAATCATATTAAATAATTCTAGAATGTGGCAAATCGTCGTGGGAGGAGCCTATTTTACTCAAATGGCTATAACTCAAGAAGTAAATGAGATATCTTCACCAAACTCAGTACACATGTGTATGGGTTCAATTTGAGGTCACAGTAAACAATTTTATGGAGATCGGACCATAGGTGGCGCTATAACTGTTAAAAAGCTTTAAAACCATATATATCCCATGGCAAATTGCCTGTATTGGCTGTAAATGGTCTTTTCCATCTATTATGTCAGTGGTTACATGCTTGCTAAATAAATCTTAATAACTTTTGATGCTTTTGTGCTTAAATGCCTTAAAGGCCTTAACTGCTTGAACCCCGATAAATGCTGCTTGCAGCTTTAATTAGGGGTTCAAGCACGAAGTGCTGAAACCCTATTGTAATTGTGCTGATTTTTATTATTAGGGGTTCAAGCACGAAGTGCTGAAACCCTATTGTAATTGTGCTGATTTTTATTATTATTATTATTATTATTATTCTGCCGTAAAACGCATCGTGCAGCCCAAACCGTAAGAGCTGGAACTTTGAAACTTTGACAGATGGTAGTACAAAAATCGAGGAAAGGTTCAGAGATTATGACCCCGATTGGCCCATAGGTGGCGCTATAACAACCAAAAGCGCGAACCTGCTCATAACTCCTAGACCGTATGTCGTAGACTCAAGTGTCTTATATCATTGGAAAGCTGGACGCCTGACGAACAAAACGTATATCTCCGATTTCATTTCCGCCATGATAGATTTTCCGCCATTTTGAATTTTGTCAAAAATCTACTTTTGCGAACTAGTCCCTGGTTTTTTGCCCGATTGGAACCAAACTAGTGCAGAAATGTTCTCTGGAGACTGAATATCAATAATTATCGAAAAAAAGTGGAAATTTCGATTCACGGTCGCTAAGGGGCGCCAAAACGTACGTTGTGGGAGGGGCCTATTTTACTAAAATGGCTATAACTCCCGATGTAAATGAGGTATCTTCACCAAACTTGGTACACATGTGTATGAGCTTACTCTGGGGTCACAGTAAAAAAATCGCGACGATTGGCCTCATGGTGGCGCTATAAAATGAAAAAAACATAAAACAGGCTATAACCACCTGACCGTTAGTTCGATTGACTTGAAAATTGGTATGCAGTGTCTTGGTCCAAGGTGCCATGTATGTGTATGAGGACATTGGCGTATCTCAAAAAACATGGCCGCCATTGGCCAACGAAGTTTGAGCACCTATTAGACAAGGTTAACGGAGGCCGATCGGAACGAAACTCAATGGGCATGTTCGGCTCATGGCCCTAAAGGTCTGTAAGAATTTTGAAAGAAATCGGCCACTAGTTGGCGCTAACGAGTTTTACGGCTCTGTAATCACGTGGTGTTACAAATATCCACACAATATGCATATCATTTGATAGATCTCCTCATCCTGAACAACTTTGCCTCAAGAACCATTGCTGTCAATCAAACTGTTCATTAATTATTCATTAATATGTTAAAAACCTACTTTTGCGAACTAGTCCTAGGTTTTTTGCCCGATCGGAACCAGACCAGTCTAGGACAATTCTCTGGACTCTCTAGATCAATAATTATCAAAAAAAAGTTGAACTTTTGCATTTGGATGGCTGTAATAGGGTAATTTATAAAAAGGGGCGTGTCAAAATACATTAAAAAGCCTATAAATCCTAAATAAAAACTCAGAACTTCACAAAAATTGGTAAGCATATGTGACATAACATCATTAACAAGCATGAAAAATTCTATGGAGATCGGACGATAGGTGGCGCTATAACTGTTAAAAAGCTTTAAAATCATATATTTCCTATGGTAAACTGCCTGTATTGGCTGTAAATGGTCTTTTCCATCTCTGATCATATAATTTTCATATCATAATGTTCAAAACTAGTGCAATACAATTCTCTGGACTCACTAGATCAATAATTGTCAGAAAAAGTTGAACTACTTCATTTGGATAGCTATAATAGGTTCACTTCAAAATCTGGCCTTTACCAAGTGTCCCCGAAAGCCTATATCTCTTTAATCAATGCTCAGACCTTCTTAAAAACAAGTCAGAACGTGTGAAATATCACCCTGAACAAGCATGAAAATTTTCAGACAGATCGGACAAAATTTGCCTCTATAACAGTTAAAAAGGTGAAAATGATATGAATTAATGGCATGTTAAGCCAATAAGTGGTATTTTACTGCCCCCTGCTGTTTAAAATAGTCATTTTCTCATATTGGTATTGGTATCAGCCATGGTAAATCATGATAAATGATGGTGTGTGTGTGTGTGTGTGTGTGTGTGTGTGTGTGTGTGTGTGTGTGTGTGTGTGTGTGTGTGTGTGTGTGTGTGTGTGTGTGTGTGTGTGTGTGTGTGTGTGTGTGTGTGTGTGTGTGGTACAAATATAACAAAGGTTTTATTTTCCAACATGAAAACAAACATAACAGAGTGCTAGTGCACAAACAATAACCGACAATGATAATGGATGAGAGGGGAACTTAAATACACAGATCAAGACAAGGACAACAGGTGACGGTTATGATGATGAGGAGCAGGTGATGACGAGGAGGGTGATGAGGAGCAGGTGCAGGTGATGACGACAGATGGTGAATGTGATGAAGACAAAAGGTGAATGTGATGAAGGTGAATGTGACACCAATATCACTGAAACATTTGTGTGTGTGTGTGTGTGTGTGTGTGTGTGTGTGTGTGTGTGTGTAGCATTATTGTGTGTAGCATATGTAGCAAGTATGCATTATTGAGTTAACATGGAAACACTGGTTTGCTTTAGTGCAGAAAACTGGTCAAAATCATGAGGTTTAAAGTGAAAGTGAGCCAATAAGTGGTCTTCTACTGCCCTCTGCTGGCCATTCTACTTATTAATTAAATTTTTCCACATGTGCTTGCATTTATACTTGAATACACACTAAAAATCACTTATATAGCAATAACTATTATAACAATCATATTTTGTCAGTGTTAATCACTTTATTTGCACTGACACTTCAAATAATTGCTAGTAATGTGGTAAATCATGGTAAATCATGGTTAACTATGCTGTGTGTGTGTGTGTGTGTGTGTGTAAGCATGCATTGAGTTAACATGGATAAACTGGTTTGCTTTAGTGCAGAAAACTGGTTTAAAGTGAAAGTGAGCCAATAAGTGGTCTTCTACTGCCCTCTGCTGGCCATTCTACTTATTAATGAAATATTTCAACATGTGCTTGCATTCATACTTGAATACACACTAAAAAAATCACTTATATAGCAATAACTATTATAACACAATCATATTTTGTCAGTGTTAACCACTTTATTTGCACTGACACTTCAAATAATTGCTAGTAATGTGATAAATCAGGCTAGAAACATGGTAAATCAAAGTAAATAATCCTAGATTGTCGTTTATCTCCTGGTAAATAATACTAGAACGTGGTATATCATGGTAAATCATGGTTAACTATGCTGTGTGTGTATGTGTGTGTGTGTGTGTGTGTGTATGTGTGTGTGTGTGTGTGTGTGTTTGTGTGTGTGTGTGTGTGTGTGTGTGTGTGTGTGTGTGTGTGTGTGTGTGTGTGTGTGTAAGCATGCATTGAGTTAACATGGAAAAACTGGTTTGCTTTAGTGCAGAAAACTGGTTTAAAGTGAAAGTGAGCCAATAAGTGGTCTTCTACTGCCCTCTGCTGGCCAGTCTACTTAATAATGAAATATTTTACATGTGCTTTTGCATTCATACTTGGACACACACTAAAAATCACGTATATAACTAACTATTATAACACAATAATATTTTGTCAGTGTTCATCACCTCATTTGCACTGACACTTCACATATTTGCTAGTAATGTGGTTAATCATGCTAGAAACATTGTAAATCATAGTAAATAATACTGAAATGAGGTGTATCAAGGTAAATCATGCTAGAATCCTAATAAATCATTCTGGAACATGGTATATGATAGTAAATCATGCTAGAATCATATTAAATAATTCTAGAATGTGGCAAATCGTTGTGGGAGGAGCCTATTTTACTCAAATGGCTATAACTCAAGAAGTAAATGAGATATCTTCACCAAACTCAGTACACATGTGTATGGGTTCAATTTGAGGTCACAGTAAACAATTCTATGGAGATCGGAGCATAGGTGGCGCTATAACTGTTAAAAAGCTTTAAAACCATATATATCCCATGGCAAATTGCCTGTATTGGCTGTAAATGGTCTTTTCCATCTATTATGTCAGTGGTTACATGCTTGCTAAATAAATCTTAATAACTTTTGATGCTTTTGTGCTTAAATGCCTTAAAGGCCTTAACTGCTTGAACCCCGATAAATGCTGCTTGCAGCTTTAATTATTATTATTATTATTATTCTGCCGTAAAACGCATCGTGCAGCCCAAACCGTAAGGGCTAGAGCTTTGAAACTTTGCCATATGGTAGTACAAAAATCGAGGAGAGGTTATCAAATTATGACCCCGATTGGCCCATAGGTGGCGCTATAGCAACCAAAAGCGCGAAACTGCTCATAACTCCTAGACCGTAAGTCATAGACTCAAGTGTCTTATATCATTGGAAAGCTGGACGCCTGACGAACAAAACGTATATCTCCGATTTTATTTCCGCCATGATAGATTTTCCGCCATTTTGAATTTTGTCGAAAATCTACTTTTGCGAACTAGTCCCTGGTTTTTTGCCCGATTGGAACCAAACCAGTGCAGAATTGTTCTCTGGAGTCTGAATATCAATAATTATCAAAAAAAAGTTGAAATTTCGATTCACGGTCGCTAGGGGGTGCAAAATTAACGTTGTGGGAGGAGCCTATTTTACTAAAATGGCTATAACTCCAGAAGTAAAAGAGGTATTTTAACCAAACCTGGTACACATGTGTAAGACGTCAATATGAGGTCACGGTAAAAAAATCGCGGCGATTGGTCACATGGTGGCGCTATAACATGAAAAAAACATAAAACAGGCTATAACCACCTGACCGTTAGTCCGATTGACTTGAAAATTGGTATGCAGTGTCTTGGTCCAAGGTGCCATGTATGTCTATGAGGACATTGGTGTATCTCAAAAAACATGGCCGCCATCGGCCAATGAAGTTTGAGCACCTATTAGACAAGGTTAACGGAGGCCTATCGGAACGAAACTCGGTGGGCATGTTCGACTCATGGCCCTAGAGGTCTGTAAGAATTTTAAAAGAAATCGGCCACTAGTTGGCGCTAACGAGTTTTATGGCTCTGTAATCACGTGGTGTTACACTTATTGTCACAAAATGCATACCATTTGATAGATCTCCTCTTGTTGAACAACTTTGCCTCAAGAACCATTGCTGTCAATCAAACCGTTCATTAAATATTCGTAATTATGTTAAAAACCTACTTTTGCGAACTAGTCCTAGGTTTTTCGCCCGATCAGAACCAAACGAGTCTAGGACAATTCTATGGACTCTCAAGATCAATAATTATCAAAAAAAAGTTGAACTTTTGCATTTTTCGCATGGGTATATTGGGTCATAAAGAAAATGGGCGTGGCAAAATGCACTCAAAAGCCTATAAATCCTAAACAAAAACTCAGAACTTCACGAAAATTGGTGAGCTTATGTGCCATAACATCATTAACAAGCATGCAAAATTTCATGGAGATCGGACTATAGATGGTGCTATAACTGTTAAAAAGCTTTAAAAAACACATATTTCCTATGGTAAATTGCCTGTATTGGCTGTAAATGGACTTTTCCATCTATTATTTCAGTGGTTAAAAGCTTTCTAAATAAATCTTAATGTCTTAAATGCTTATGTGCCTAAAGGCCTTAAATGCTTGAACCCCGATAAATGCTGCTTGCAGCTTTAATTATTATTATTATTATTATTCTGCCGTAAAACGCATCGTGCAGCCCAAACCGTAAGGGCTAGAGCTTTGAAACTTTGCCATATGGTAGTACAAAAATCGAGGAGAGGTTATCAAATTATGACCCCGATTGGCCCATAGGTGGCGCTATAGCAACCAAAAGCGCGAAACTGCTCATAACTCCTAGACCGTAAGTCATAGACTCAAGTGTCTTATATCATTGGAAAGCTGGACGCCTGACGAACAAAACGTATATCTCCGATTTTATTTCCGCCATGATAGATTTTCCGCCATTTTGAATTTTGTCGAAAATCTACTTTTGCGAACTAGTCCCTGGTTTTTTGCCCGATCGGAACCAAACCAGTGCAGAATTGTTCTCTGGAGTCTGAATATCAATAATTATCAAAAAAAGTTGAAATTTCGATTCACGGTCGCTAGGGGGTGCAAAATTAACGTTGTGGGAGGAGCCTATTTTACTAAAATGGCTATAACTCCAGAAGTAAAAGAGGTATTTTAACCAAACCTGGTACACATGTGTAAGACGTCAATATGAGGTCACGGTAAAAAAATCGCGGCGATTGGTCACATGGTGGCGCTATAACATGAAAAAAACATAAAACAGGCTATAACCACCTGACCGTTAGTCCGATTGACTTGAAAATTGGTATGCAGTGTCTTGGTCCAAGGTGCCATGTATGTCTATGAGGACATTGGTGTATCTCAAAAAACATGGCCGCCATCGGCCAATGAAGTTTGAGCACCTATTAGACAAGGTTAACGGAGGCCTATCGGAACGAAACTCGGTGGGCATGTTCGACTCATGGCCCTAGAGGTCTGTAAGAATTTTAAAAGAAATCGGCCACTAGTTGGCGCTAACGAGTTTTATGGCTCTGTAATCACGTGGTGTTACACTTATTGTCACAAAATGCATACCATTTGATAGATCTCCTCTTGTTGAACAACTTTGCCTCAAGAACCATTGCTGTCAATCAAACCGTTCATTAAATATTCGTAATTATGTTAAAAACCTACTTTTGCGAACTAGTCCTAGGTTTTTCGCCCGATCAGAACCAAACGAGTCTAGGACAATTCTATGGACTCTCAAGATCAATAATTATCAAAAAAAAGTTGAACTTTTGCATTTTTCGCATGGGTATATTGGGTCATAAAGAAAATGGGCGTGGCAAAATGCACTCAAAAGCCTATAAATCCTAAACAAAAACTCAGAACTTCACGAAAATTGGTGAGCTTATGTGCCATAACATCATTAACAAGCATGCAAAATTTCATGGAGATCGGACTATAGATGGTGCTATAACTGTTAAAAAGCTTTAAAAAACACATATTTCCTATGGTAAATTGCCTGTATTGGCTGTAAATGGACTTTTCCATCTATTATTTCAGTGGTTAAAAGCTTTCTAAATAAATCTTAATGTCTTAAATGCTTATGTGCCTAAAGGCCTTAAATGCTTGAACCCCGATAAATGCTGCTTGCAGCTTTAATTATTATTATTATTATTATTATTCCGCCCTAAAACGCATTGTGCAGCCCAAACCGTAAGAGCTGGAACCTTGAAACTTGGCCAAATGGTAGTCCTCAATTTGGGGAGAACCTATCAAAATATGACCCCGATTGGCCTATAGGTGGCGCTATAATGACCAAATTTACTAAATTGCTCATAACTCATAGACAGTTTGTCCTAGAGTCTCAATTTTAGCATCACTGTGATCCCTGGCTCCAGACGGACAAAATGGCTATCTCCAAATCCCGATCCGAGCAAAAAAAATTTGTTATGGGCAATTTTGTCCAAAACCTACTTTTGCGAACTAGTCCTAGGTTTTTGGCCCAATCCAGACCAGACCAGTCTAGCACAATTCTCTGGAGTCTCTAGATCAATAATTATTGAAAGAAAGTTGCACTTTTGCATTGGCCTGGCTGTAACAGGGTCATTTAGGGAAGGGGCGGGACAAAAAAACACTCAAAAGCCTATACAACCTAAGGGAAAACCCCAAACTTCACAAAAATCGATGAGCAGGTGTGTCAGACCATGGTGAAGAAGCATGCCAAGTTTCGTGAAGATCGGACCATAGGTGGCGCTATAACTGTCCAAAACGTCTCTTCTTATTAGGGGTTCAAGCACGAAGTGCTGAAACCCTATTGTAATTGTGCTGATTTTTTTTATTATTATTATTATTATTATTATTATTCCGCCCTAAAACGCATTGTGCAGCCCAAACCGTAAGAGCTGGAACCTTGAAACTTGGCCAAATGGTAGTCCTCAATTTGGGGAGAACCTATCAAAATATGACCCCGATTGGCCTATAGGTGGCGCTATAATGACCAAATTTACTAAATTGCTCATAACTCATAGACAGTTTGTCCTAGAGTCTCAATTTTAGCATCACTGTGATCCCTGGCTCCAGACGGACAAAATGGCTATCTCCAAATCCCGATCCGAGCAAAAAAAATTTGTTATGGGCAATTTTGTCCAAAACCTACTTTTGCGAACTAGTCCTAGGTTTTTGGCCCAATCCAGACCAGACCAGTCTAGCACAATTCTCTGGAGTCTCTAGATCAATAATTATTGAAAGAAAGTTGAACTTTTGCATTGGCCTGGCTGTAACAGGGTCATTTAGGGAAGGGGCGGGACAAAAAAACACTCAAAAGCCTATACAACCTAAGGGAAAACCCCAAACTTCACAAAAATCGATGAGCAGGTGTGTCAGACCATGGTGAAGAAGCATGCCAAGTTTCGTGAAGATCGGACCATAGGTGGCGCTATAACTGTCCAAAACGTCTCTTCTTATTAGGGGTTCAAGCACGAAGTGCTGAAACCCTATTGTAATTGTGCTGATTTTTATTAGGGGTTCAAGCACGAAGTGCTGAAACCCTATTGTAATTGTGCTGATTTTTATTAGGGGTTCAAGCACGAAGTGCTGAAACCCTATTGTAATTGTACTGATTTTTATTATTATTATTATTATTATTCTCCCCTAAAACGCATCGTGCAGCCCAAACCGTAAGAGCTGGAACCTTGAAACTTGGCCAAATGGTAGTCCTCAATTTGGGGAGAACCTATCAAAGTATGACCCAGATTGGCCCATAGGTGGCGCTATAGCAACCAAAAGCGCGGAACTGCTCATAACTCCTAGACCGTATGTCGTAGACTCAAGTGTCCTATATCATTGGAAAGCTGGACGCCTGAAGGTCAAAACGTATATCTCCGATTTTATTTCAGGTATGCAAATTTTTCCGCCATTTTGAATTTTGTCAAAAACCTACTTTTGCGAACTAGTCCCTGGTTTTTCACCCGATCGGAACCAAAGCAGTGCAGAAATGTTCTTTGGAGTCTGAAGATCAATAATTATCGAAAAAAAGTCGAAATTTCGATTCCTGGTCGCTAGGGGGTGATAAATTAATGTTGTGGGAGGAGCCTATTTTACTAAAATGGCTATAACTCGAAAAGGAAATGAGATATCTTCACCAAACTTGGTACACATGTGTAAGAGTTCAATCTGGGGTCATAGTAAAAAAATGTCGACGATTGATCACTAGGTGGCGCTATAACATGAAAAAAAACATGAAAAGGGCTATGACCACGTGACCGTTTGTCCGATTGACTTGAAAATTGGTATGCAGTGTCTTGGTCCAAGGTGCCATGTATGTCTATGAGGACTTTGGCGTATCTCGAAAAACATGGCCGCCATCGACCAATGAAATTTGAGCACCTATTAGACAAGGTTAACGGAGGCCGATCGGAACGAAACTCGATGGGCATGTTCAACTCATGGCCCTAGAGGTCTGTAAGAATTTTGAAAGAAATCGGCCACTAGTTGGCGCTAACGAGTTTTATGGCTCTGTAATCACGTGGTGTTACACTTATTGTCACAAAATGCATATCATTTGATAGATCTGCTCATGCTGAACAACTTTGCCTCAAGAACCATTGCTGTCAATCAAACCGTTCATTAAATATTCGCAATTATGTTAAAAACCTACTTTTGCGAACTAGTCCTAGGTTTTTTGCCCGATCGGAACAAGACCAGTCTAGGGTAATTCTCTGGACTCTCTAGATCAATAATTATCAAAAAAAGTTCAACTTTAGCATTTTTCGCATGGGTATATTGGGTCATAATGAAAATGGGCGTGGCAAAATGCATTTAAAAGCCTATAAATCCTAAACGAAAACTCAGAACTTCACAAAAATTGGTGAGCATATGTACCATAACAGTCTAAACAAGCATGTAAAATTTCATGAAGATCGTACGATAGGTGGCGCTATAACTGTTAAAAAGCTTTGAAAACCATATATTTCCTATGGTAAATTGCCTGTTTTGGCTGTAAATGGTCTTTTCCATCTATTATTTCAGTGGTTAAAAGCTTTACAAATAAAACTTAATGTCTTAAATGCTTATGTGCTTAAAGGCCTTAAATGCTTGAACCCCGATAAATGCTGCTTGCAGCTTTAATTATTATTATTTTTCTTCTGCCGTAAAACGCATCGTGCAGCCCAAACCGTAAGGGCTAGAGACTTGAAACTTTGCCATATGGTAGTACAAAAATCGAGGAGAGGTTATCAAAATATGAGCCAGATTGGCCAATAAGTGGCGCTACAGTGCAAAAACCAAAAAAATGGCATATTTTTGCTTAAATCTCACCAACCCTTTGTCACAGACTCAAGTGTCTTATATCATTGGAATCCTTGGCTCAAGCCGAACAAAAAAGGCCTCAAGGATTTCCTTTCCGGTATGCAAATTTTCCGCCATTTTGGATTTTGTCCAAAACCTACTTTTGCGAACTAGTCCTAGGTTTTTTGTCCGATCGGAACCAAACCAGTGCAGAAATGTTCTCTGGAGTCTGAATATCAATAATTATTAAAAAAAAGTTTAAATTTTGATTCACGGTCGCTAAGGGGCGCCAAAACGTTCGAAGGAGGCGGAGCTAGTTTTACTAAAATGGCTATAACTCCAGAAGTAAATGAGTTATCTTCACCAAACTTGGTACACATGTGTAAGAGGTCAATCTAAGGTCACAGTAAAGAAATCGCGGTGATTAGCCACATGGTGGCGCTATAACATTAAAAAAAACATAAAACAGGCTATAACCACCTGACCGTTTGTCCGATTGACTTGATAATTGGTATGCAGTGTCTTGGTCCAAGGTGCCATGTATGTCTATGAGGACATTGGTGTATCTCGAAAAACATGGCCGCCATCGGCCAATGAAGTTTGAGCACCTATTAGACAAGGTTAACGGAGGCCAATCAGAACGAAACTCAGTGGGCATGTTCGGCTCAAGCCCCTAGAGGTCTGTAAGAATTTTGAAAGAAATCAGCCACTAGTTGGCGCTAACGAGTTTAATGGCTCTGTAATCACGTGGTGTTACACTTATTGTCACAAAATGCATATCATTTGATAGATCTGCTCATGCTGAACAAGTTTGCCTCAAGAACTATTGCTGTCAATCAAACCGTTCATTAAATATTCGTAATTATGTTAGAAACCTACTTTTGCGAACTAGTCCCTGGTTTTTCGCCCGATCGGAACCAGACCAGTCTAGGACAATTCTCTGGACTCTCTAGATCAATAATTATCAAAAAAAAGTTGAACTTTTGCATTTGGATGGCTGTAATAGGGTCATTTATAAAATGGGCGGGGCAAAATAAATAAAAAAACCTATAAATCATAAATAAAAACTCAGAACTTCACAAAAATTGGTGAACATATGTGAAATAACATCATTAACAAGCATGCCAAATTTTATGGAGATCGGACCAAAGGTGGCGCTATAACTGTTAAAAAGCTTTAAAACCATATATTTCCTATGGTAAATGGTCTTTTTCATCTATTATGTCAGTAGTTACATGCTTGCTGAATAAATCTTAATAACTTTTGATGCTTTTATGCTTAAAGGCCTTAAAGGCCTTAATTGCTTGAACCCCGATAAATGCTGCTTGCAGCTTTAATTATTATTATTATTATTATTATTATTCCGCCCTAAAACGCATTGTGCAGCCCAAACCGTAAGAGCTGGAACCTTGAAACTTGGCCAAATGGTAGTCCTCAATTTGGGGAGAACCTATCAAAATATGACCCCGATTGGCCTATAGGTGGCGCTATAATGACCAAATTTACTAAATTTAAAAAATTTGTTATGGGCAATTTTGTCCAAAACCTACTTTTGCGAACTAGTCCTAGGTTTTTGGCCCAATCCAGACCAGACCAGTCTAGCACAATTCTCTGGAGTCTCTAGATCAATAATTATTGAAAGAAAGTTGAACTTTTGCATTGGCCTGGCTGTAACAGGGTCATTTAGGGAAGGGGCGGGACAAAAAAACACTCAAAAGCCTATACAACCTAAGGGAAAACCCCAAACTTCACAAAAATCGATGAGCAGGTGTGTCAGACCATGGTGAAGAAGCATGCCAAGTTTCGTGAAGATCGGACCATAGGTGGCGCTATAACTGTCCAAAACGTCTCTTCTTATTAGGGGTTCAAGCACGAAGTGCTGAAACCCTATTGTAATTGTGCTGATTTTTATTATTATTATTATTATTATTATTATTATTCCGCCCTAAAACGCATTGTGCAGCCCAAACCGTAAGAGCTGGAACCTTGAAACTTGGCCAAATGGTAGTCCTCAATTTGGGGAGAACCTATCAAAATATGACCCCGATTGGCCTATAGGTGGCGCTATAATGACCAAATTTACTAAATTGCTCATAACTCATAGACAGTTTGTCCTAGAGTCTCAATTTTAGCATCACTGTGATCCCTGGCTCCAGACGGACAAAATGGCTATCTCCAAATCCCGATCCGAGCAAAAAAAAATTTGTTATGGGCAATTTTGTCCAAAACCTACTTTTGCGAACTAGTCCTAGGTTTTTGGCCCAATCCAGACCAGACCAGTCTAGCACAATTCTCTGGAGTCTCTAGATCAATAATTATTGAAAGAAAGTTGAACTTTTGCATTGGCCTGGCTGTAACAGGGTCATTTAGGGAAGGGGCGGGACAAAAAAACACTCAAAAGCCTATACAACCTAAGGGAAAACCCCAAACTTCACAAAAATCGATGAGCAGGTGTGTCAGACCATGGTGAAGAAGCATGCCAAGTTTCGTGAAGATCGGACCATAGGTGGCGCTATAACTGTCCAAAACGTCTCTTCTTATTAGGGGTTCAAGCACGAAGTGCTGAAACCCTATTGTAATTGTGCTGATTTTTTTTATTATTATTATTATTATTATTATTATTCCGCCCTAAAACGCATTGTGCAGCCCAAACCGTAAGAGCTGGAACCTTGAAACTTGGCCAAATGGTAGTCCTCAATTTGGGGAGAACCTATCAAAATATGACCCCGATTGGCCTATAGGTGGCGCTATAATGACCAAATTTACTAAATTGCTCATAACTCATAGACAGTTTGTCCTAGAGTCTCAATTTTAGCATCACTGTGATCCCTGGCTCCAGACGGACAAAATGGCTATCTCCAAATCCCGATCCGAGATCAATAATTATTGAAAGAAAGTTGAACTTTTGCATTGGCCTGGCTTTAACAGGGTCATTTAGGGAAGGGGCGGGACAAAAAAACACTCAAAAGCCTATACAACCTAAGGGAAAACCCCAAACTTCACAAAAATCGATGAGCAGGTGTGTCAGACCATGGTGAAGAAGCATGCCAAGTTTCGTGAAGATCGGACCATAGGTGGCGCTATAACTGTCCAAAACGTCTCTTCTTATTAGGGGTTCAAGCACGAAGTGCTGAAACCCTATTGTAATTGTGCTGATTTTTAGGGGTTCAAGCACGAAGTGCTGAAACCCTATTGTAATTGTACTGATTTTTAGGGGTTCAAGCACGAAGTGCTGAAACCCTATTGTAATTGTAAGGATTTTTATTAGGGGTTCAAGCACGAAGTGCTGAAACCCTATTGTAATTGTGCTGATTTTTATTATTATTATTATTATTATTATTCTGCCGTAAAACGCATCGTGCAGCCCAAACCGTAAGGGCTAGAGCTTTGAAACTTTGCCATATGGTAGTACAAAAATCGAGGAGAGGTTATCAAATTATGACCCCGATTGGCCCATAGGTGGCGCTATAGCAACCAAAAGCGCGAAACTGCTCATAACTCCTAGACCGTAAGTCATAGACTCAAGTGTCTTATATCATTGGAAAGCTGGACGCCTGACGAACAAAACGTATATCTCCGATTTTATTTCCGCCATGATAGATTTTCCGCCATTTTGAATTTTGTCGAAAATCTACTTTTGCGAACTAGTCCCTGGGTTTTCGCCCGATCGGAAACAAACCAGTGCAGAATTGTTCTATGGAGTCTGAAGATCAATAATTATCGAAAAAAAGTTGAAATTTCGATTCATGGTTGCTAGGGGGTGCAAAATTAACGTTGTGGGAGGAGCCTATTTTACTAAAATGGCTATAACTCCAGAAGTAAAAGAGGTATTTTAACCAAACTTGGTACACATGTGTAAGAGGTCAATCTGAGGTCACAGTAAAAAAATCGCGGCGATTGGCCACATGGTGGCGCTATAACATGAAAAAAACATAAAACAGGCTATAACCACCTGACCGTTAGTCCGATTGACTTGAAAATTGGTATGCAGTGTCTTGGTCCAAGGTGCCATGTATGTCTATGAGGACATTGGCGTATCTCAAAAAACATGGCCGCCATCGGCCAATGAAGTTTGAGCACCGATTAGACAAGGTTAACGGAGGCCGATCGGAACGAAACTCGATGGGCATGTTCGTCTTATGGCCCTAGAGGTCTGTAAGAATTTTGAAAGAAATCAGCCACTAGTTGGCGCTAACGAGTTTTATGGCTCTGTAATCACGTGGTGTTACACTCATCCACACAATATGCATATCATTTGATAGATCTGCTCATGCTGAACAACTTTGCCTCAAGAACCATTGCTGTCAATCAAACCGTTCATTAAATATTCACGAATATGTCTAAAACCTACTTTTGCGAACTAGTCCTAGGTTTTTCGCCCGATCGGAACCAGACCAGTCTAGGACAATTCTCTGGACTCTCTAGATCAATAATTATCAAAAAAAAGTTGAACTTTTGCATTTGGATGGCTGTAATAGGGTCATTTATAAAATGGGCGTGGCAAAATACAGTCAAAAGCCTATAAATCATAAATGAAAATGCAGAACTTCACAAAAATTGGTCAGCATATGTGACATAACATCATTAACAAGCATGCAAAATTTTATGGAGATCGGACGATAGGTGGCGCTATAACTGTTAAAAAGCTTTAAAACCATATATTTCCTATGGTAAACTGCCTGTATTGGCTGTAAATGGTCTTTTCCATCTCTGATCATATAATTTTCATATCATAATGTTCAAAACTAGTGCAATACAATTCTCTGGACTCACTAGATCAATAATTGTCAGAAAAAGTTGAACTACTTCATTTGGATAGCTATAATAGGTTCACTTCATAATGTAGCCTTTACCAAGTGTCCCCGAAAGCCTATATCTCTTTAATGAATTACTCAGACCTTCTTAAAAACAAGTCAGAACATGTGAAATATCACTCTAAACATGCATGAAAATTTTCAGACAGATCGGACAAAATTTGCCTCTATAACAGTTAAAAAGGTGAAAATGATATGAATATAATGGCATGTTAAGCCAATAAGTGATATTTTACTGCCCCCTGCTGTTTAAAATAGGAATTTTGTCATATTGTTCTATAATTTATATTTAGACTTTATAAAATCCCTATTTTAACATTTACAATTACATTTAGTCAAAATCTATCTGTTAAAGTATTAGTACTGACAGTTTGATCACATCATATAGTTCAACTGTCTGTATCTACAACATAATGTGTGTGTAGTCTTAGGTTTCTGAATAAATTCTGAATCGTCTGATTAATAGCTTACAAAGACTTTGTGAAATGTTAATTGACCATTCAAATATATTTTCATAATGACATATCCCAATAGCATTGAAAAAACAACAACAACAACATTTGTCTTTGTGTGTGTGTGTGTGTGTGTGTGTGTGTGTGTGTGTGTGTGTGTGTGTGTGTGTAAGCATGCATTAAGTTAAAATGGTAAAACTGGTTTGCTTTTGTCACAGTTGTGTTCTGTCTGAGTATTGTTGTCTCTGATCACATGTCTTCCTTTGTTCTGTTTTCCCGCCACTCCTTGGTTTCCACGGTAACTGTCATTTAGTGCATCTGTCACACCTGTTTCCTCTTTAGTCTTGTCAGCTGTGTCTTGTTTCCCTGATCAGTTCTCCCATGTATTTAAGCCCTGAGTTTTGCCTTGTTCTTTGTCAGTTCTATGCTGTAATTAGAGTGTGTTGCTGCCTGTTCCGATATCCTGAGTTTAATTCCTATTAAACCTGCATCTTGTATGTTCATCCTTGTCTCCGCGTGCCTTCCTGCAACCATTCCGTGTTTAGCTTTAGTGGAGAAAACTGGTGAAAATAATGAAATTTAAAGTGAACCTGAGCCAATAAGTGGTCTTCTAGTGCCCTCTGCTGGCCATTCTACTTATTAATGAAGTCTTTTCACAGGTGATTTTGCGTCACTCTAGACACTTATAAAATCACTTATATAACAATAACTATTATAACAAAATCATATTTTGTCAGTGTTTATCACTTCATTTGCACTGACACTTCACGTGTTGTAAATCATGGTAAATCACGCTAGAAGCATGGTAAATCATAGTAAATAAATCTAAAATGTGGTGTATCAAGGTAAATCATGCTAGAATCCTGATAAATCATTCTAGAACGTGGTATATTATGGTAAATCATGCTAGAACAGGGTAAATAATGGTAAACCATGGTAAATCATGGTAAACTATGCTAGAACAGGGTAAATCATGGTAAACCATGGTAAATCATGGTAAACCATGGTAAATCATGATAAACTATAGTAAATCATGCTACAATGTGGTATATCATGGTAAATCATGCTAGAACATGGTAAATCAAGGTAAACTAAGATAAATTCATGGTCAACTATGCTAGAACAGGGTAAATCATGGTAAATCATGGTAAATCATGCTAAAACATGGTATTTTCCATCTATGATGTCAGTGGTTACATGCTTGCTAAATAAAACTTGATGTCTTTTGATGTTTTTGTGCTTAAAGGCCTTAAAGGCCTTAACTGCTTGAACCCCGATAAATGCTGCTTGCAGCTTTAATTATTATTATTATTATTCTTCTGCCGTAAAACGCATCGTGCAGCCCAAACCGTAAGGGCTGGAGACTTGAAACTTTGCCAGATGGTAGTACAAAAATCGAGGAGAGGTTCAGAGATTATGACCCCGATTGGCCCATAGGTGGCGCTATAACAACCAAAAGCGCGAAACTGCTCATAACTCCTAGACCGTATGTCGTAGACTCAAGTGTCTTATATCATTGGAAAGCTGGAAACGTGATGAACAAAACGTATATCTCCGATTTCATTTCCGGTATGGAAATTTTTCCGCCATTTTGAATTTTGTCAAAAAACTGCTTTTGCTAATTAGTCCTAGGATTTTTGTCCGATCGGAACCAAACCAGTGCAGAAATGTTCTATGGAGTCTGACGATTAATAATTATCAAAAAAAATTCGAAATTTCGATTCATGGTCGCTAGGGGGCATAAAATAAACATTGTGGGAGGAGCCTATTTTACTAAAATGGCTATAACTCAAAAAGTAAATGAGATAGCTTAACCAAACTCGGTACACATGTGTATGGGTTCAGTCTGGGGTCACAGTAAAAAAATCGCGACGATTGAACAATAGGTGGCGCTATAACATGGAAAAAACATGAAAAGGGCTATAACCACCTGACCATTAGTCCGATTGACTTGAAAATTGGTATGCAGTGTCTTGGCCCAAGGTGCCATATATGTCTATGAGGAAATTGGCGTATCTCAAAAAACATGGCCGCCATTGGCCAATGAAGTTGAGCACCTATTAGACAAGGTTAACGGAGGCCGATCGGAACGAAACTCGATGGGCATGTTCATCTCATGGCCCTAGAGGTCTGTAAGAATTTTGAAAGAAATCGGCCACTAGTTGGCGCTAACGAGTTTTATGGCTCTGTAATCACGTGGTGTTACACTCATCCACACAATATGCATATCATTTGATAGATCTGCTCATGTTGAACAACTTTGCCTCAAGAACCATTGCTGTCAATCAAACCGTTTATTAATTATTCGCGAATATGTTAAAAACCTACTTTTGCGAACTAGTCCTAGGTTTTTCGCCCGATCGGAACCAGACCAGTCTAGGACAATTCTCTGGACTCTCTAGATCAATAATTATCGAAAAAAAGTTGAACTTTTGCATTTGGATGGCTGTAATAGGGTCATTTATAAAATGGGCGTGGCAAAATACATTAAAAATCCTATAAATCCTAAATGAAAACTCAGAACTTCACAAAAATTGGTGAGCATATGTGACATAACATCATTAACAAGCATGCCAAATTTTATGGAGATCGGACCATAGGTGGCGCTATAACTGTTAAAAAGCTTTAAAACCATGTATTTCCTATGGTACATTACATGTATTTGCTGTAAATGGTCTTTTCCATCTATTATGTCAGTGGTTACATGCTTGCTAAATAAAACATAATAACTTTTGATGCTTTTGTGCTTAAAAACCCTTAAAGGCCTTAATAGCTTGAACCCCGATAAATGCTGCTTGCAGCTTTAATTATTATTATTATTATTATTATTCTGCCGTAAAACGCATCGTGCAGCCCAAACCGTAAGAGCTGGAACTTTGAAACTTTGACAGATGGTAGTACAAAAATCGAGGAAAGGTTCAGAGATTATGACCCCGATTGGCCCATAGGTGGCGCTATAACAACCAAAAGCGCGAAACTGCTCATAACTCCTAGACCGTATGTCGTAGACTCAAGTGTCTTATATCATTGGAAAGCTGGACGCCTGACGAACAAAACGTATATCTCCGATTTCATTTCCGCCATGATAGATTTTCTGCCATTTTGAATTTTGTCAAAAATCTACTTTTGCGAACTAGTCCCTGGTTTTTTGCCCGATTGGAACCAAACTAGTGCAGAAAGTTCTCTGGAGACTGAATATCAATAATTATCGAAAAAAAGTGGAAATTTCGATTCACGGTCGCTAATGGGCGCCAAAACGTACGTTGTGGGAGGGGCCTATTTTACTAAAATGGCTATAACTCCCGATGTAAATGAGGTATCTTCACCAAACTTGGTACACATGTGTATGAGCTTACTCTGGGGTCACAGTAAAAAAATCGCGACGATTGGCCTCATGGTGGCGCTATAAAATGAAAAAAACATAAAACAGGCTATAACCACCTGACCGTTAGTCCGATTGACTTGAAAATTGGTATGCAGTGTCTTGGTCCAAGGTGCCATGTATGTGTATGAGGACATTGGCGTATCTCAAAAAACATGGCCGCCATTGGCCAACGAAGTTTGAGCACCTATTAGACAAGGTTAACGGAGGCCGATCGGAACGAAACTCAATGGGCATGTTCGGCTCATGGCCCTAAAGGTCTGTAAGAATTTTGAAAGAAATCGGCCACTAGTTGGCGCTAACGAGTTTTACGGCTCTGTAATCACGTGGTGTTACAAATATCCACACAATATGCATATCATTTGATAGATCTCCTCATCCTGAACAACTTTGCCTCAAGAACCATTGCTGTCAATCAAACTGTTCATTAATTATTCATTAATATGTTAAAAACCTACTTTTGCGAACTAGTCCTAGGTTTTTTGCCCGATCGGAACCAGACCAGTCTAGGACAATTCTCTGGACTCTCTAGATCAATAATTATCAAAAAAAAGTTGAACTTTTGTATTTGTATGGCTGTAATAGGGTAATTTATAAAATGGGCGTGTCAAAATACATTAAAAAGCCTATAAATCCTAAATAAAAACTCAGAACTTCACAAAAATTGGTCAGCATATGTGACATAACATCATTAACAAGCATGAAAAATTCTATGGAGATCAGACGATAGGTGGCGCTATAACTGTTAAAAAGCTTTAAAACCATATATTTCCTATGGTAAACTGCCTGTATTGGCTGTAAATGGTCTTTTCCATGTCTGATCATATAATTTTCATATCATAATGTTCAAAACTAGTGCAATACAATTCTCTGGACTCACTAGATCAATAATTGTCAGAAAAAGTTGAACTACTTCATTTGGATAGCTATAATAGGTTCACTTCAAAATCTGGCCTTTACCAAGTGTCCCCGAAAGCCTATATCTCTTTAATCAATGCTCAGACCTTCTTAAAAACAAGTCAGAACGTGTGAAATATCACCCTGAACAAGCATGAAAATTTTCAGACAGATCGGACAAAATTTGCCTCTATAACAGTTAAAAAGGTGAAAATGATATGATTTAATGGCATGTTAAGCCAATAAGTGGTATTTTACTGCCCCCTGCTGTTTAAAATAGTCATTTTCTCATATTGGTATTGGTATCAGCCATGGTAAATCATGATAAATGATGGTGTGTGTGTGTGTGTGTGTGTGTGTGTGTGTGTGTGTGTGTGTGTGTGTGTGTGTGTGTGTGTGTGTGTGTGTGTGTGTGTGTGGTACAAATATAACAAAGGTTTTATTTTCCAACATGAAAACAAACATAACAGAGTGCTAGTGCACAAACAATAACCGACAATGATAATGGATGAGAGGGGAACTTAAATACACAGATCAAGACAAGGACAACAGGTGACGGTTATGATGATGAGGAGCAGGTGATGATGAGGAGGGTGATGAGGAGCCGGTGCAGGTGATGACGACAGATGGTGAATGTGATGAAGACAGAAGGTGAATGTGATGAAGGTGAATGTGACACCAATATCACTGAAACATTTGTGTGTGTGTGTGTGTGTGTGTGTGTGTGTGTGTGTGTGTGTGTGTGTGTGTGTGTGTGTGTGTGTGTGTGTGTGTGTGTGTGTGTGTGTGTGTGTGTGTGTGTGTGTGTGTGTGTGTGTGTGTGTGTAGCATTATTGTGTGTAGCATATGTAGCAATTATGCATTATTGAGTTAACATGGAAACACTGGTTTGCTTTAGTGCAGAAAACTGGTCAAAATCATGAGGTTTAAAGTGAAAGTGAGCCAATAAGTGGTCTTCTACTGCCCTCTGCTCAAAAATCATGGTTAACTATGCTGTGTGTGTGTGTGTGTGTGTGTGTGTGTGTGTGTGTGTGTGTGTGTAAGCATGCATTGAGTTAACATGGATAAACTGGTTTGCTTTAGTGCAGAAAACTGGTTTAAAGTGAAAGTGAGCCAATAAGTGGTCTTCTACTGCCCTCTGCTGGCCATTCTACTTATTAATGAAATATTTCAACATGTGCTTGCATTCATACTTGAATACACACAAAAAAAATCACTTATATAGCAATAACTATTATAACACAATCATATTTTGTCAGTGTTAATCACTTTATTTGCACTGACACTTCAAATAATTGCTAGTAATGTGATAAATCAGGCTAGAAACATGGTAAATCAAAGTAAATAATACTAGATTGTCGTTTATCTCCTGGTAAATAATACTAGAACGTGGTATATCATGGTAAATCATGGTTAACTATGCTGTGTGTGTATGTGTGTGTGTGTGTGTGTGTGTGTGTGTGTGTGTGTGTGTGTGTGTGTCTGTGTGTGTGTGTGTGTGTGTGTGTGTGTGTAAGCATGCATTGAGTTAACATGGAAAAACTGGTTTGCTTTAGTGCAGAAAACTGGTTTAAAGTGAAAGTGAGCCAATAAGTGGTCTTCTACTGCCCTCTGCTGGCCATTCTACTTAATAATGAAATATTTTACATGTGCTTTTGCATTCATACTTGGACACACACTAAAAATCACGTATATAACTAACTATTATAACACAATAATATTTTGTCAGTGTTCATCACCTCATTTGCACTGACACTTCACATATTTGCTAGTAATGTGGTTAATCATGCTAGAAACATTGTAAATCATAGTAAATAATACTGAAATGAGGTGTATCAAGGTAAATCATGCTAGAATCCTAATAAATCATTCTGGAACATGGTATATGATAGTAAATCATGCTAGAATCATATTAAATAATTCTAGAATGTGGCAAATCGTTGTGGGAGGAGCCTATTTTACTCAAATGGCTATAACTCAAGAAGTAAATGAGATATCTTCACCAAACTCAGTACACATGTGTATGGGTTCAATTTGAGGTCACAGTAAACAATTCTATGGAGATCGGAGCATAGGTGGCGCTATAACTGTTAAAAAGCTTTAAAACCATATATATCCCATGGCAAATTGCCTGTATTGGCTGTAAATGGTCTTTTCCATCTATTATGTCAGTGGTTACATGCTTGCTAAATAAATCTTAATAACTTTTGATGCTTTTGTGCTTAAATGCCTTAAAGGCCTTAACTGCTTGAACCCCGATAAATGCTGCTTGCAGCTTTAATTATTAGGGGTTCAAGCACGAAGTGCTGAAACCCTATTGTAATTGTACTGATTTTTAGGGGTTCAAGCACGAAGTGCTGAAACCCTATTGTAATTGTGCTGATTTTTATTATTAGGGGTTCAAGCACGAAGTGCTGAAACCCTATTGTAATTGTGCTGATTTTTATTATTAGGGGTTCAAGCACGAAGTGCTGAAACCCTATTGTAATTGTGCTGATTTTTATTAGGGGTTCAAGCACGAAGTGCTGAAACCCTATTGTAATTGTGCTGATTTTTATTATTATTATTATTATTATTATTCTGCCGTAAAACGCATCGTGCAGCCCAAACCGTAAGGGCTAGAGCTTTGAAACTTTGCCATATGGTAGTACAAAAATCGAGGAGAGGTTATCAAATTATGACCCCGATTGGCCCATAGGTGGCGCTATAGCAACCAAAAGCGCGAAACTGCTCATAACTCCTAGACCGTAAGTCATAGACTCAAGTGTCTTATATCATTGGAAAGCTGGACGCCTGACGAACAAAACGTATATCTCCGATTTTATTTCCGCCATGATAGATTTTCCGCCATTTTGAATTTTGTCGAAAATCTACTTTTGCGAACTAGTCCCTGGTTTTTTGCCCGATCGGAACCAAACCAGTGCAGAATTGTTCTCTGGAGTCTGAATATCAATAATTATCAAAAAAAAGTTGAAATTTCGATTCACGGTCGCTAGGGGGTGCAAAATTAACGTTGTGGGAGGAGCCTATTTTACTAAAATGGCTATAACTCCAGAAGTAAAAGAGGTATTTTAACCAAACCTGGTACACATGTGTAAGACGTCAATATGAGGTCACGGTAAAAAAATCGCGGCGATTGGTCACATGGTGGCGCTATAACATGAAAAAAACATAAAACAGGCTATAACCACCTGACCGTTAGTCCGATTGACTTGAAAATTGGTATGCAGTGTCTTGGTCCAAGGTGCCATGTATGTCTATGAGGACATTGGTGTATCTCAAAAAACATGGCCGCCATCGGCCAATGAAGTTTGAGCACCTATTAGACAAGGTTAACGGAGGCCTATCGGAACGAAACTCGGTGGGCATGTTCGACTCATGGCCCTAGAGGTCTGTAAGAATTTTAAAAGAAATCGGCCACTAGTTGGCGCTAACGAGTTTTATGGCTCTGTAATCACGTGGTGTTACACTTATTGTCACAAAATGCATACCATTTGATAGATCTCCTCTTGTTGAACAACTTTGCCTCAAGAACCATTGCTGTCAATCAAACCGTTCATTAAATATTCGTAATTATGTTAAAAACCTACTTTTGCGAACTAGTCCTAGGTTTTTCGCCCGATCAGAACCAAACGAGTCTAGGACAATTCTATGGACTCTCAAGATCAATAATTATCAAAAAAAAGTTGAACTTTTGCATTTTTCGCATGGGTATATTGGGTCATAAAGAAAATGGGCGTGGCAAAATGCACTCAAAAGCCTATAAATCCTAAACGAAAACTCAGAACTTCACGAAAATTGGTGAGCTTATGTGCCATAACATCATTAACAAGCATGCAAAATTTCATGGAGATCGGACTATAGATGGTGCTATAACTGTTAAAAAGCTTTAAAAAACACATATTTCCTATGGTAAATTGCCTGTATTGGCTGTAAATGGACTTTTCCATCTATTATTTCAGTGGTTAAAAGCTTTCTAAATAAATCTTAATGTCTTAAATGCTTATGTGCCTAAAGGCCTTAAATGCTTGAACCCCGATAAATGCTGCTTGCAGCTTTAATTATTATTATTATTCTTCCCTAAAACGCATCGTGCAGCCAAAACCGTAAGGCCTAGAGACGTGATACTTGGTCAAATGGTAGTAGTATTGCTCGCTACTCAGATACACGGACTTAGCCAAATCGGCCCATAGGTGGCGCTACAGCGACCAAAAGCGCGAAACTGCTCAGAACTCCTAGACCGTATGTCGTAGACTCAAGTGTCTTATATCATTGGAAAGCTGGATGCCTGACGAACAAAACGTATATCTCCGATTTCATTTCCGCCATGATAGATTTTCCGCCATTTTGAATTTTGCCAAAAACCTACTTTTGCGAACTAGTCCTAGGTTTTTCGCCCGATCGGAACCAAACCAGTACAGAAATGTTCTCTGGAGTCTGAATATCAATAATTATCGAAAAAAAGTTGAAATTTCGATTCACGGACGCTAAGGGGCGCCAAAACGTACGTTGTGCGAGGGGCCTATTTTACTAAAATGGCTATAACTCCAGAAGTAAATGAGGTATCTTCACCAAACTCGGTACACATGTGTAAGAGGTCAATCTGAGGTCACAATAAAAAAATCGCGGCGATTGGCCACATGGTGGCGCTATAACATGAAAAAAACATAAAACAGGCTTTAACCACCTGACCGTTAGTCCGATTGACTTGAAAATTGGTATGCAGTGTCTTGGCCCAAGGTGTCATGTATGTCTATGAGGACATTGGTGTATCTCAAAAAACATGGCCGCCATCGGCCAATGAAGTTTGAGCACCTATTAGACAAGGTTAACGGAGGCCGATCGGAACGAAACTCGATGGGCATGTTCAACTCATAGACCTAGAGGTCTGTAAGAATTTTGAAAGAAATCGGCCACTAGTTGGCGCTAACGAGTTTTACGGCTCTGTAATCACGTGGTGTTACACTTATTGTCACAAAATGCATATCATTTGATAGATCTGCTCATGCTGAACAACATTGCCTCAAGAACCATTGCTGTCAATCAAATCGTTCATTAATTATTCGCGAATATGTTAAAAACCTACTTTTGCGAACTAGTCCCTGGTTTTTCGCCCGATCGGAACCAGACCAGTCTAGGACAATTCTCTGGACTCTCCTGATCAATAATTATCGAAAAAAAGTTGAACTTTTGAATTTTTCGTATGGCTATAATTGGGTCATAAAGAAAATGGGCGTGGCAAAATGCACTCAAAAGCTTATAAATCCTAAACGAAAACTCAGAACTTCACGAAAATTGGTGAGCATATGTGCCATAATATTCTAAACAAGCATGCCAAATTTTATGGACATCGGACCAAAGGTGGCACTATAACTGTTAAAAAGCTTTAAAACCACATATTTCCTATGGTAAATTGCCTGTATTGGCTGTAAATGGACTTTTCAATCTATTATTTCAGTGGTTAAAAGCTTTCTAAATAAATCTTAATGTCTTAAATGCTTATGTGCTTAAAGGCCTTAAAGGTGCCATAGAATGGATTATTTTATTATTTTATAATGTTTCCTGGGGTGCCCTTATAATGTTAGTATGTTTTTTAGATCAAAATTTGTTATAAT
Organism: Scardinius erythrophthalmus; assembly: GCF_964197995.2. Taxonomy (NCBI): domain Eukaryota; kingdom Metazoa; phylum Chordata; class Actinopteri; order Cypriniformes; family Leuciscidae; genus Scardinius; species Scardinius erythrophthalmus. Next base: position 12,505 of record NW_028296471.1, on the reverse strand, counting down.
TTAGAAATAAAAGGCATATTTCCTAGCCTGATTTCATCCATTGATTTGAACACTCTGTTTGAAGGGGCGTGTCTGCTGTGAGACTTCAGTGTTGTTGCCCACTGCTGTGATTGGCTGACATGCTTGCATATGAAATATCTGGCATTACATGTAGAGCTATCTGGAAAACTTTTACTATTACAGCTTTTATATGTTTTTACTATTACAGCTATCGGGATTAACGAATCATGATAAGTTTTTTTAAAGTATTTAGATCTATTCCCATCACATAAAAGGTTTCAGTGATGAGCACTGAGCAGATGACAGCCTGTTGATCGCGTGAATGAAGATCTTATCACTGCAACGCGATATACTGATGTATAAACAGTGTTGAACGACTTTGAAAGAAAGATTATCTGTCTGAATTTGAACAATTACACATCAGAAATTCACATAACCCATTGGTTCTCCAGAGGCTCGGATGAAGGAGCAAAAAAATATTTTTGTGTTCATTTGTACAACCAAACACTGAGCAACTGCCATGCTTCGTTCGCTCGTTTGCAAGCCATGATGTCTCTCGAGGAAAAAACAATATCGCGCTGGATCTAGATAACACAATGTAAATTATCGTTAATAAAATCCCTACTTGCCGCTTGCGGGAATATAACGTTAGTTGAAATTGCCCCCTTCGTCCGTTTGAGACGCCGAGAGAAGCCTGCTGCTTGATATTGTTGTAACAGTCCGTGGTGAAATGGGCAGAGCAACTAAACAACTTCGAATTAAACTGTAGCGGTATCCGATTATAGATAGATAGATTATAGATAGATCTGCCATTTTCCCTATGATCCTCCTCCTGCTTGTTTCTTCACCTGCAGAACTTCTGATGATTCGGCTGTGGAGTTTCGCCAAGCACTGAGCATGGGCTGGCATATGCAAATTTTTAGAGGCGTACATATTAATGATCCCATCGGTTTCGTCACAGTTGGTGTTATGTGGAGATTCGCCCGTTTTTCAGGGGTGTTTTTCAAAAACGAGATTTAAATAAGAAAGAGAAAACTATGGTGTTTGAGACTCACTGTATGTCATGTCCATGTACTGAACTCTTGTTATTTAACTATGCCAAGATAAATTCAATTTCACATTCTATGGCACCTTTAAATGCTTGAACCCCGATAAATGCTGCTTGCAGCTTTAATTATTAGGGGTTCAAGCATGAAATGCTGAAACCCTATTGTAATTGTGCTGATTTTTATTATTATTATTATTATTATTCCGCCCTAAAACGCATCGTGCAGCCCAAACCGTAAGAGCTGGAACCTTGAAACTTGGCCAAATGGTAGTCCTCAATTTGGGGAGAACCTATCAAAATATGACCCCGATTGGCCCATAGGTGGCGCTATAATGACCAAATTTACTACATTGCTCATAACTCCTAGACAGTTTGTCATAGAGTCTCAATTTTAGCATCACTGTGATCCCTGGATCCAGACGGACAAAATGGCTATCTCCAAATTGCTCTACGAGCAAAAAAAAAATTCTATGGGCAATTTAGTGAAAAACCTACTTTTGCGAACTAGTCCTAGGTTTTTGGCCCAATCCAGACCAGACCAGTCTAGCACAATTCTCTGGAGTCTCTAGATCAATAATTATTGAAAGAAAGTTGAACTTTTGCATTGGCCTGGCTGTAACAGGGTCATTTAGGGAAGGGGCGGGACAAAAAAACACTCAAAAGCCTATACAACCTAAGGGAAAACCCCAAACTTCACAAAAATCGATGAGCAGGTGTGTCAGACCATGGTGAAGAAGCATGCCAAGTTTCGTGAAGATCGGATCATAGGTGGCGCTATAACTGTCCAAAACGTCTCTTCTTATTAGGGGTTCAAGCACGAAGTGCTGAAACCCTATTGTAATTGTGCTGATTTTTATTATTATTAGGGGTTCAAGCATGAAATGCTGAAACCCTATTGTAATTGTGCTGATTTTTATTATTATTATTATTATTATTCCGCCCTAAAACGCATCGTGCAGCCCAAACCGTAAGAGCTGGAACCTTGAAACTTGGCCAAATGGTAGTCCTCAATTTGGGGAGAACCTATCAAAATATGACCCCGATTGGCCCATAGGTGGCGCTATAATGACCAAATTTACTACATTGCTCATAACTCCTAGACAGTTTGTCCTAGAGTCTCAATTTTAGCATCACTGTGATCCCTGGATCCAGACGGACAAAATGGCTATCTCCAAATTGCTCTACGAGCAAAGAAAAAATTCTATGGGCAATTTAGTGAAAAACCTACTTTTGCGAACTAGTCCTAGGTTTTTGGCCCAATCGGAACCAGACCAGTCTAGCACAGTTCTCTGGAGTCTCTAGATCAATAATTATCGGAAAAAAGTTGAACTTTTGCATTGGCCTGGCTGTAACAGGGTCATTTAGGAAAGGGGTGGGACAAAAAAACACTCAAAAGCCTATACAACCTAAGGGAAAACCCCAAACTTCACAAAAATCGATGAGCAGATGTGTCAGAACATGGTGAAGAAGCATGCCAAGTTTCGTGAAGATCGGACAATAGGTGGCGCTATAACTGTCCAAAACGTCTCTTCTTATTAGGGGTTCAAGCATGAAATGCTGAAACCCTATTGTAATTGTGCTGATTTTTATTATTATTATTATTATTATTCCGCCCTAAAACGCATCGTGCAGCCCAAACCGTAAGAGCTGGAACCTTGAAACTTGGCCAAATGGTAGTCCTCAATTTGGGGAGAACCTATCAAAATATGACCCCGATTGGCCCATAGGTGGCGCTATAATGACCAAATTTACTACATTGCTCATAACTCCTAGACAGTTTGTCCTAGAGTCTCAATTTTAGCATCACTGTGATCCCTGGATCCAGACGGACAAAATGGCTATCTCCAAATTGCTCTACGAGCAAAAAAAAAATTCTATGGGCAATTTAGTGAAAAACCTACTTTTGCGAACTAGTCCTAGGTTTTTGGCCCAATCGGAACCAGACCAGTCTAGCACAGTTCTCTGGAGTCTCTAGATCAATAATTATCGGAAAAAAGTTGAACTTTTGCATTGGCCTGGCTGTAACAGGGTCATTTAGGAAAGGGGTGGGACAAAAAAACACTCAAAAGCCTATACAACCTAAGGGAAAACCCCAAACTTCACAAAAATCGATGAGCAGATGTGTCAGAACATGGTGAAGAAGCATGCCAAGTTTCGTGAAGATCGGACAATAGGTGGCGCTATAACTGTCCAAAACGTCTCTTCTTATTAGGGGTTCAAGCATGAAATGCTGAAACCCTATTGTAATTGTGCTGATTTTTAGGGGTTCAAGCACGAAGTGCTGAAACCCTATTGTAATTGTAAGGATTTTTATTATTAGGGGTTCAAGCACGAAGTGCTGAAACCCTATTGTAATTGTGCTGATTTTTATTATTATTAGGGGTTCAAGCACGAAGTGCTGAAACCCTATTGTAATTGTGCTGATTTTTATTATTATTATTATTATTATTCCGCCGTAAAACGCATCGTGCAGCCCAAACCGTAAGAGCTGGAACTTTGAAACTTTGACAGATGGTAGTACAAAAATCGAGGAAAGGTTCAGAGATTATGACCCCGATTGGCCCATAGGTGGCGCTATAACAACCAAAAGCGCGAAACTGCTCATAACTCCTAGACCGTATGTCGTAGACTCAAGTGTCTTATATCATTGGAAAGCTGGACGCCTGACGAACAAAACGTATATCTCCGATTTCATTTCCGCCATGATAGATTTTCCGCCATTTTGAATTTTGTCAAAAATCTACTTTTGCGAACTAGTCCCTGGTTTTTTGCCCGATTGGAACCAAACTAGTGCAGAAATGTTCTCTGGAGACTGAATATCAATAATTATCGAAAAAAAGTGGAAATTTCGATTCACGGTCGCTAAGGGGCGCCAAAACGTACGTTGTGGGAGGGGCCTATTTTACTAAAATGGCTATAACTCCCGATGTAAATGAGGTATCTTCACCAAACTTGGTACACATGTGTATGAGCTTACTCTGGGGTCACAGTAAAAAAATCGCGACGATTGGCCTCATGGTGGCGCTATAACATGAAAAAAACATAAAACAGGCTATAACCACCTGACCGTTAGTCCGATTGACTTGAAAATTGGTATGCAGTGTCTTGGTCCAAGGTGCCATGTATGTGTATGAGGACATTGGCGTATCTCAAAAAACATGGCCGCCATCGGCCAACGAAGTTTGAGCACCTATTAGACAAGGTTAACGGAGGCCGATCGGAACGAAACTCAATGGGCATGTTCGGCTCATGGCCCTAAAGGTCTGTAAGAATTTTGAAAGAAATCGGCCACTAGTTGGCGCTAACGAGTTTTACGGCTCTGTAATCACGTGGTGTTACAAATATCCACACAATATGCATATCATTTGATAGATCTCCTCATCCTGAACAACTTTGCCTCAAGAACCATTGCTGTCAATCAAACTGTTCATTAATTATTCATTAATATGTTAAAAACCTACTTTTGCGAACTAGTCCTAGGTTTTTTGCCCGATCGGAACCAGACCAGTCTAGGACAATTCTCTGGACTCTCTAGATCAATAATTATCAAAAAAAAGTTGAACTTTTGCATTTGGATGGCTGTAATAGGGTAATTTATAAAATGGGCGTGTCAAAATACATTAAAAAGCCTATAAATCCTAAATAAAAACTCAGAACTTCACAAAAATTGGTCAGCATATGTGACATAACATCATTAACAAACATGAAAAATTCTATGGAGATCGGACGATAGGTGGCGCTATAACTGTTAAAAAGCTTTAAAATCATATATTTCCTATGGTAAACTGCCTGTATTGGCTGTAAATGGTCTTTTCCATCTCTGATCATATAATTTTCATATCATAATGTTCAAAACTAGTGCAATACAATTCTCTGGACTCACTAGATCAATAATTGTCAGAAAAAGTTGAACTACTTCATTTGGATAGCTATAATAGGTTCACTTCAAAATCTGGCCTTTACCAAGTGTCCCCGAAAGCCTATATCTCTTTAATCAATGCTCAGACCTTCTTAAAAACAAGTCAGAACGTGTGAAATATCACCCTGAACAAGCATGACAATTTTCAGACAGATCGGACAAAATTTGCCTCTATAACAGTTAAAAAGGTGAAAATGATATGAATTAATGGCATGTTAAGCCAATAAGTGGTATTTTACTGCCCCCTGCTGTTTAAAATAGTCATTTTCTCATATTGGTATTGGTATCAGCCATGGTAAATCATGATAAATGATGGTGTGTGTGTGTGTGTGTGTGTGTGTGTGTGTGTGTGTGTGTGTGTGTGTGTGTGTGTGTGTGTGTGTGTGTGGTACAAATATAACAAAGGTTTTATTTTCCAACATGAAAACAAACATAACAGAGTGCTAGTGCACAAACAATAACCGACAATGATAATGGATGAGAGGGGAACTTAAATACACAGATCAAGACAAGGACAACAGGTGACGGTTATGATGATGAGGAGCAGGTGGTGATGAGGAGGGTGATGAGGAGCAGGTGATGACGACAGATGGTGAATGTGATGAAGACAGAAGGTGAATGTGATGAAGGTGAATGTGACACCAATATCACTGAAACATTTGTGTGTGTGTGTGTGTGTGTGTGTGTGTGTAGCATTATTGTGTGTAGCATATGTAGCAAGTATGCATTATTGAGTTAACATGGAAACACTGGTTTGATTTAGTGCAGAAAACTGGTCAAAATCATGAGGTTTAAAGTGAAAGTGAGCCAATAAGTGGTCTTCTTCTGCCCTCTGCTGGCCATTCTACTTATTAATTAAATTTTTCCACATGTGCTTGCATTTATACTTGAATACACACTAAAAATCACTTATATAGCAATAACTATTATAACACAATCATATTTTGTCAGTGTTAATCACTTTATTTGCACTGACACTTCAAATAATTGCTAGTAATGTGGTAAATCATGGTAAATCATGGTTAACTATGCTGTGTGTGTGTGTGTGTGTGTGTGTGTGTGTGTGTGTGTGTGTGTGTGTGTGTGTGTGTGTGTGTGTAAGCATGCATTGAGTTAACATGGATAAACTGGTTTGCTTTAGTGCAGAAAACTGGTTTAAAGTGAAAGTGAGCCAATAAGTGGTCTTCTACTGCCCTCTGCTGGCCATTCTACTTATTAATGAAATATTTCAACATGTGCTTGCATTCATACTTGAATACACACTAAAAAAATCACTTATATAGCAATAACTATTATAACACAATCATATTTTGTCAGTGTTAATCACTTTATTTGCACTGACACTTCAAATAATTGCTAGTAATGTGATAAATCAGGCTAGAAACATGGTAAATCAAAGTAAATAATACTAGATTGTCGTTTATCTCCTGGTAAATAATACTAGAACGTGGTATATCATGGTAAATCATGGTTAACTATGCTGTGTGTGTATGTGTGTGTGTGTGTGTGTGTGTGTGTGTGTGTGTGTGTGTGTGTGTGTGTGTGTGTGTGTGTGTGTGTAAGCATGCATTGAGTTAACATGGAAAAACTGGTTTGCTTTAGTGCAGAAAACTGGTTTAAAGTGAAAGTGAGCCAATAAGTGGTCTTCTAGTGCCCTCTGCTGGCCATTCTACTTAATAATGAAATAATACATGTGCTTTTGCATTCATACTTGGACACACACTAAAAATCACGTATATAACTAACTATTATAACACAATAATATTTTGTCATTGTTCATCACCTCATTTGCACTGACACTTCACATAATTGCTAGTAATGTGGTTAATCATGCTAGAAACATTGTAAATCATAGTAAATAATACTGAAATGAGGTGTATCAAGGTAAATCATGCTAGAATCCTAATAAATCATTCTGGAACATGGTATATGATAGTAAATCATGCTAGAATCATATTAAATAATTCTTGAATGTGGCAAATCGTTGTGGGAGGAGCCTATTTTACTCAAATGGCTATAACTCAAGAAGTAAATGAGATATCTTCACCAAAATCAGTACACATGTGTATGGGTTCAATTTGAGGTCACAATAAACTATTTTATGGAGATCGGACCATAGGTGGCGCTATAACTGTTAAAAAGCTTTAAAACCATATATATCCCATGGCAATTTGCCTGTATTGGCTGTAAATGGTATTTTCCATCTATTATGTCAGTGGTTACATGCTTGCTAAATAAATCTTAATGACTTTTGATGCTTTTGTGCTTAAATGCCTTAAAGGCCTTAACTGCTTGAACCCCGATAAATGCTGCTTGCAGCTTTAATTATTATTTTTCTTCTGCCGTAAAACGCATCGTGCAGCCCAAACCGTAAGAGCTGGAACCTTGAAACTTTGCCAGATGGTAGTACAAAAATCGAGGAGAGGTTATCAAATTATGACCCCGATTGGCCCATAGGTGGCGCTATAGCAACCAAAAGCGCGAAACTGCTCAGAACTCCTAGACCGTATGTCGTAGACTCAAGTGTCTTATATCATTGGAAAGCTGGACGCCTGACGAACAAAACGTATATCTCCGATTTCATTTCCGCCATGATAGATTTTCCGCCATTTTGAATTTTGTCAAAAACCTACTTTTGCGAACTAGTCCCTGGTTTTTCGCCCGATCGGAACCAAACCAGTGCAGAAATGTTCTCTAGAAACTGAAGATCAATAATTATCGAAAAAAAGTCGAAATTTCGATTCACGGACGCTAAGGGGCGCCAAAACGTACGTTGTGGGAGGGGCCTATTTTACTAAAATGGCTATAACTCCAGAAGTAAATGAGGTATCTTCACCAAACTCGGTACACATATGTATGAGCTCAATATGAGGTAACAGTAAAAAAATCGCGGCGATTTGCCACATGGTGGCGCTATAATATGAAAAAAACATAAAACAGGCTTTAACCACCTGACCGTTAGTCCGATTGACTTGAAAATTGGTATGCCGTGTCTTGGTCCAAGGTGTCATGTATGTGTATGAGGACATTGGCGTATCTAAAAAAACATGGCCGCCATCGGCCAATGAAGTTTGAGCACCTATTAGACAAGGTTAACGGAGGCCGATCGGAACGAAACTCGGTGGGCATGTTCTACTCATGGCCCTAGAGGTCTGTAAGAGTTTTGAAAGAAATCGGCCACTAGTTGGCGCTAACGAGATTTATGGCTCTGTAATCACGTGGTGTTACACTTATTGTCACAAAATGGATACCATTTGATAGATCTCCTCTTGTTGAACAACTTTGCCTCAAGAACCATTGCTGTCAATCAAACCGTTTATTAAATATTCGTAATTATGTTAAAAACCTACTTTTGCGAACTAGTCCTAGGTTTTTCGCCCGATCGGAACCAAACCAGTCTAGGACAATTCTATGGACTCTCTAGGTCAATAATTATCAAAAAAAAGTTGAACTTTTGCATTTTTCGCATGGCTAACAGGGTCATTTAGAAAATGGGCGTGGTAAAATGCACTCAAAAGCCTATAAATCCTAAACGAAAACTCAGAACTTCACGAAAATTGATGAGCATATGTGTCATAACCTGCTTAAGAAGCATGGAAAATTTTATGGAGAGCGGACCATAGTTGGCGCTATAACTGTTAAAACGCTTTAAAACCATATATTTCCTATGGTAAATTGCCTGTATTTGCTGTAAATGGTGTCTTCTATCTTTTATCATATAATGTTCATATCATAATGTTCAAAACCAGTGCAGCACAATTCTCTGAACTCTCTAGATCAATAATTATCAGAAAAAAAGTTTAACTTCTTCAAAAGGTGATTTTATATGAATATAATGACATATTAAGCCAATAAGTGGTATTTTACTGCCCCCTGCTGTCATTTCATCATACTACTCCCTAATATTGTTATAAAATTCATATTTAGACTTTATAAAATCATTATTTTAACATTTACAATCACATTTTGTCAAAACTCATCTATTGAGTATTACTATTGACAATTGTGTTACACTGAGATATGGAAATGGACGAAAGTAAATGAATGAAATGAAACGAAAGTAACGGCATTTAAGCCACGCCCCCGAATACAAATTCATTCATAACTCGAAAACGGAAAGTCGTTGCGCGCTCAAATTTTGATGGTGAGGACCTCTCCGGGCTCTTGATCGAAACGTGTCGTCGCGGGCCTCGGGAGCGCGCCCCCCGCGCATCGCGAATCCGCGGGACCCCCGATTTTGAACGGCCATTACTCCCGACCCAGACCACCCCGAACATTGTGTGAGAGCTCGTTGGAAAGGGCGCGTCCTTGGCTAGCTTCGATTCAAATGTGGTGTTATTTGCCCTGGGCATTCCAGAGATAATAGCCCGAACAGATATGCCTTATAACAATCATAACTCCCAGCCCCAATCGCCCAAAAACACGTTGATGGTCTCATTCAACAGGGCTCCTCAAGCACTATCTATGCTCTGAGTTTCAGAATTTTTCGCCTTTTGGTTCCTGAGATATAAGTAAAAAAACAAATTCCCATTCATTCATTCAAACACTTCAACTGTAAAATGTAAGCTATAATACCACTGTTGTCCACTAGAGGGAGCAGCAGGATTACGCATGATCTTTTAATTCGCTTCAGTATTGGGAAATAAACAAATGCTTTAAGAAGCAATCTTTTTTATTATGATGGTTTTTTTTTTATTATGATATTTTTTATACATTTTATTTTTTATTATGATTATGAACGGTTTGATTGACATTAGTGATTCTTGAGGCAAAGTTGTTCAAGATGAGGAGATGAAGATATTTTCACAATATCACATCCTAAAAACATTGAAAACATATTTGTCTTTGTGTGTGTGTGTGTGGATGTGTTTGTGTTTGTGTGTGTGTCTGTGTGTGTAAGCATGCTTAATGGAAAGAACATGGAGAAACTGCTTTGTTTTACTGGTGGATAAAAAAAGTCTTTCAAATGAAAGTGAGTCAATTAGTGGTCTTCTACTGCCCTCTGCAGGACATTCTACTTAATAAAATATTTTCATCTGTGCTTTTGCATTAGTTTTTGGACTATATAAAATTACTTGCATGAAAATCACCTATTATAACACAGTCATGTTTTGTCAAAGTTTATCACTTCATTTTTACTGAGCTCTCAGTTTGAACAATTCTGCCTCTCAGTGATTAATTTGAAATCTGAAAATGGTGTTATACAGAGGAGATTTGCAATTATCATTTTGTTACCTATCTTTTATTTTAAATATCTACATCTACAACAAAATGTGTGTGCATGTGTGTGTTCAAGCATGGTTAGTGTATTAAGTATTATTGTTTAAGTATTATTGTTTTCATTTACATTTTAACCACCAGAAGAAGAACACTCATTGGTTCATTCTGCTCACTAAAATATTATTTTTCATTTTTTTTCCATTTGAAATATTGTTTAAACTTAATAAAATCATTAAAATAACATTTCAAATCATATTTTGTCTGTTTATAAATCCCACAGACTCACATTGGCTGCAATACTAATGTTTTTGTAAAACACAGACCTGATAGTCTAATCTGTGTGTATTGTGCATATATTATTGATATTATTACTATTGCAAATCATGTTATTGTAACTCATATCTTAATAGAATATTATTTGTAATTTTAATTCTTTATTTCTTAATTGTTTTTTTTATGATTACTACAGATATTATCACCAAAGATATCAACTACACCTTCACTTTTAGTATTGACACGCTGCACACACAGCACAATCACACACTCACTAATGCATTCAAATAAATGTAATCTTATTGTGCTACTTTATTTGTACATGATTAGAATGAACAGAAATCTAAGAATATTTTTCTTCTTTTGTTAAAGCCATTTCAGACTCCAAGTAAGCATTATATTACTAATCATCTATTTTAAAGGTGCCATACAATTGAAAACTGTATTTATCTTGGCATAGTTGAATGATAAGAGTTCTGGACATGGAACTGACATACCGTGAGCCTCAAACACCATTGTTTCCTCCTTCATGTGTAAATCTCTTGTTTGCAAAAGACCGCTGAAAAATGAGTGAATCCCACCATAACACCGACTGTGACGTTGGAGTCAGGATCATTAATATTTATACCCCCCAAATTTGCATTTTCCAGTCCATGTTCTAGGCCAGGCAGTGTTAATGTGGACCTGCACAGCCGAATCATCAGAAGATCTGCAGGTATTGTGAAGAAGCAAGCAAGGACAATAGTGAAAATGGCAGATCATGGATATAAATGTTATGTCTGAGGCTGTGCTGCGGATTTGAGAACTTTTCATTCCCTTCCCACAAAAGAGAACTGTCAACAGGCATGGTTGATGTTTACAACAGGATAAACTCACCATTTTAATTCAAAGCTGTTAGTTTACTCTTAACGGAGGCCGATCAGAACGAAACTCGGTGGGCATGTTCGACTCGTGGCCCTAGAGGTCTGTAAGAATTTTGAAAAATCAGCCACTAGTTGACGCTAACAGGTTTTACGGCTATGTAATCACGTGATGCATATCATTTGATAGATCTCCTCATACTGAACAACTTGCCTCAAGAACTACTGCTGTCAATCAATTTGTTCATTAAATACTTGCGATTATGTTAAAAACCTACTTTTGCAAACTAGTCCTAGGTTTTTCGCCCGATCGGAAATATACCAGTGCAGTACAATTCTCTGGAAGCTCTAGATTATTAATTATATAAAAAACTTTAACTTTACCCATTGGGTAGCCATAACAGGATCATTTAGAAAATGGGTATGGCAAAAAACACTCAAAAGCCTGTAAATCCTAAACAAAAACTCAGACAACTCACTAAACTGCCTTATGTGCTTAAAGACCCTAAATGCTTGAACCCCGCTAAATGCTGCTTGCAGCTTTAATTATTATTATTATTATTATTATTATTCTTCTGCCGTAAAACGCATCGTGCAGCCCAAACCGTAAGGGCTGGAGACTTGAAACTTTGCCAGATGGTAGTACAAAAATCGAGGAGAGGTTCAGAGATTATGACCCCGATTGGCCCATAGGTGGCGCTATAACAACCAAAAGCGCGAAAGTGCTCATAACTCCTAGACCGTATGTCGTAGACTCAAGTGTCTTATATCATTGGAAAGCTGGAAACGTGATGAACAAAACGTATATCTCCGATTTCATTTCCGGTATGGAAATTTTTCCGCCATTTTGAATTTTGTTAAAAAACTACTTTTGCTAATTAGTCCTAGGTTTTTTGTCCGATCGGAACCAAACCAGTGCAGAAATGTTCTATGGAGTCTGACGATCAATAATTATCAAAAAAATTTCGAAATTTCGATTCAAGGTCGCTAGGGGGCATAAAATAAACATTGTGGGAGGAGCCTATTTTACTAAAATGGCTATAACTCAAAAAGTAAATGAGATAGCTTAACCAAACTCGGTACACATGTGTATGGGTTCAGTCTGGGGTCACAGTAAAAAGATCGCGACGATTGAACAATAGGTGGCGCTATAACATGGAAAAAACATGAAAAGGGCTATAACCA